>NW_023494267.1:0-47074 GCF_013265735.2 Oncorhynchus mykiss
GGTCTGGTTCGGTCTGGTCCGGTCTGGTTCGGTCTGGTCTGGTTCGGTCTGGTCTGGTTCGGTCTGGTCTGGTCTGGTCTGGTTCGTTCTGGTTCGCTCTGGTTCGCTCTGGTTCGGTCTGGTCTGGTTCGTTCTGGTCTGGTTTGGTCCGGTCTGGTTCGGTCTGGTCTGGTCTGGTTCGCTCTGGTTCGGTCTCGTCCGGTCTGGTCTGGTTCGGTCTGGTCTGGTTCGGTCTGGTCTGGTCTGGTTCGGTCTGGTCTGGTCCGGTCTGGTCTGGTTCGTTCTGGTTCGTTCTGGTTCGGTCTGGTCTGGTCTGGTTCGGTCTGGTCTGGTTCGTTCTGGTTCGCTCTGGTTCGGTATGGCTGGTCTGGTCTGGTTCGGGTCTGGTTCGGTCTGGTCTTGTCTGGTTCGGTCTGGTCTGGTCTGTTTTGTTCTGGTTCGGTCTGGTCTGGTCTGTTTTGTTCTGGTTCGGTCTGGTTCGGTCTGGTCTGGTTCGGTCTGGTCTGGTTCGTTCTGGTTCGGTCTGGTCTGGTCTGGTTCGGTCTGGTCTGTTTCGTTCTGGTTCGCTCTGGTTCGGTATGGTCTGGTCTGTTCTGGTCTGGTTCGGTCTGTTCTGGTCTGGTCCGGTCTGGTTCGGGTCTGGTTCGGTCTGGTCCGGTCTGGTTCGTTCTGGTCTGGTCTTGTCTGGTTTGGTCTGGTTCGGTCTGGTCTGGTTCGGTCTATTCTTGTCTGGTCTGGTTCGGTCTGGTCTGGTCTGGTTCGGTCTGGTCCGTTCTTTTTCGGTCTGGTCCCGTCTGGTACGGTCTGGTCCGGTCTGGTACGGTCTGGTTCGGTCTGGTACGGTCTGGTACGGTCTGGTCCGGTCTGGTTCGGGTCTGGTTCGGTCTGGTCTGGTCTGGTCTTGTCTGGTTCGTTCTGGTTCGGTCTGGTTCGGTCTGGTCTGGTTCGGTCTGGTTCGGTCTGGTCTGGTCTGGTTCGGTCTGGTTCGGTCTGGTCTGGTCTGGTTCGGTCTGGTCTGGTCTGGTTCGGTCTGGTCTGGTTCGGTCTGGTCTGGTCTGGTTCGGTTCTGGTCTGGTTCGGTCTGGTTCGGTCTGGTCTGGTTCGGTCTGGTCTGGTTCGGTATGGTCTGGTCTGGTTCGGTCTGGTCTGGTCCGGTCTGGTCTGGTCTGGTTCGGTCTGGTTCGGTCTGTTTCTGGTTCGGTCTGGTCTGGTCTGGTTCGGTCTGGTCTGGTTCGGTCTCGTCGGTCTGGTCTGGTTCGTTCTGGTTCGGTCTGGTTCGGTCTGGTCTGGTCTGGTTCGGTCTGGTCTGGTTCGGTCTGGTCTGGTTCGTTCTGGTTCGCTCTGGTTCGTTCTGGTCCGGTCTGGTCTGGTCTGGTCTGGTTCGGTCTGGCCTGGTCTGGTCTGGTTCGTTCTGGTTCGCTCTGGTTTGGTCTGGTCTGGTTCGGTCTGGTCTGGTTCGGTCTGGTTCGGTCTGGTATGGTCTGGTTCGTTCTGGTTCGCTCGGTCGGTCTGGTCCGGTCTGGTTCGGTCTGGTCTGGTTCGGTCTGGTTCGGTCTGGTTCGGTCTGGTCTGGTTCGGTCTGGTCTGGTTCGGTCTGGTCTGGTCGGTCTGGTTCGTTCTGGTTCGTTCTGGTTCGGTCTGGTCTGGCCTGGTCCGGTCTGGTTCGGTCTGGTTCGGTCTGGTTCGGTCTGGTTCGTTCTGGTTCGTTCTGGTTCGGTCTGGTCTGGGCCTGGTCCGGTCTGGTTCGGTCTGGTCCGGTCTGGTTCGGTCTGGTCTGGTCCGGTCTGGTTCGGTCTGGTCTGGTCTCGACCAGACCAGACCGAACCAGAACGAACCAGACAAGACCAGACCAGACTGGTCTGGTTCGGTCTGGTCTGGTCCGGTCTGGTCTGGTTCGTTCTGGGTTCGGTCTGGTCTGGTTCGTTCTGGTTCGGTCTGGTCTGGTTCGGTCTGGTCTGGTCTGGTTCGTTCTGGTTCGCTCTGGTTCGGTCTGGTTCGGTCTGGTCTGGTTCGGTCTGGTCTGGTTCGGTATGGTCTGGTCTGGTTCGGTCTGGTCTGGTCTGTCTGGTTCGGTCTGGTTCGGTCTGGTTCGGTCTGGTCCTGTCCGGTCTGGTCTGGTTCGTTCTGGTTCGGTCTGGTCTGGTTCGGTATAGGTCTGGTATGGTCTGGTCTGGTTCGGTCTGGTCTGGTTCGGTCTGGTCTGGTCTGGTTCGGTATGGTCTGGTCTGGTTCGGTCTGGTCTGGTTTGGTCTGGTCTGGTTCGTTCTGGTAACTGTGTTTATGAAGTAAAGCATGTGTGTCTGTTGGTTTGAAGTAAACTCTAGTGTGTAGTGTTTTCTGTGATTGATTGTTATTACTGAAAAAAACCGTTCTTGCGGATGAATTGTGTATTTAACCTTAATGGATGGATGATGACCGTTGAGAATGTTTATAAAATCTGTGAATAACTGGATGTCGTGGGGCCAGGCTCCTATTATGTCATCTAAAAAGCGGTAATAACAAGTGGGTTGATATGGACACTTGGCCAGTGCCTCTCTCTCCCATTCAGCCATGTATATATTGGCGTAAGCAGGTGCACATTTTTTGCCCATAGCTGTTCCCTCCACCTGCAGGTAATAATGATCATTGAATAAAAAGTCATTGCTAGTCAGGCTGATTTCTAACAGTTGTAATATTTCTTTGTCCGGTCTAGTGTTGTCTGGGTATCTCTTAAAGATATTTCTAATTGCTTGTATTCCTGTTGCTGTATAGGCTATCAATATCTATCGTGAATATGTGTGTATGGGAGGGAACAACTATGGGTCCAATCCTCTCCATGAAGTGGTAGGTGTCCCTGAGAAAGCTGGGGTGCCTTGTGGAGAGAGGGTTGATATGGTGATCTATATATTGTGAAATGTTATAGGATTCACGATTGCAGTCTGAGACAATCGGTCTGCCAGGAGGAACTTCAAAGGGAATTGTCCATGTCTCCGGTTCCTTGTGTACTTTTAACAGTAAGTAGAATAGTCTAGGTCGTGGGGTGTCTGTACCGTTGAGAAAGTCCCGTTGTTTTGCTGTGATGTAGTGTTGGTCGTAGTCTTTTTATTATTGTCCTTAGCTGTGTCTGTGGTTGTATACTGTTTTGTACCCAAGTGATCAGTGTCCAGGGGGCAGCGAAGCTAGACTGGCGAGTATTATCCAGGTTAAGAAAACTGGCTGGCTGTGCAGAAGGTAAAGGCCGCTAGCAGTGGCTAACAATGACTAAATAGCTAGTTAGCTGGTTAGCTTCTGGAGGTTCTTGAATGTGTTCTAAAAATTAAAAATAATAGCGATTCCGTATCACATTGGGTGAGGCAGGTTACCGGAAGGTATAATCAAATTAAAATCGAAAAGAGATTGAAAGAAAATATTTGGTCCGGTGAGTGGTTGGGACGCTGCGATTCAGACGGTTAGCAGGCCTGTGCTAACAGTTAGTAGGCCGGGGCTGAACAAGGTAGCAGTTAGCGGACCGGGGCTAAACAAGCTAGCAGTTAGCAGGCCGAATTAGCAAGCAAGGAGATAGCAAGGGCTAGAAAGTTAGCCTTTGGGGGACGTCGCGATGGGGTGAGTCTGTTTATGCCTCTTCATGCGGTGACATCGATAGACCTGTCGTGGGTCCGGATATTGTAGCCCAGGAGTATGCTTCGGTGGTAGCACAGGAGCTCTGGCCGGGCTAGCTTCAAGCTAAATGGATGGAAACGCTAGCCAGGAGTTAACATCCGGGGTTGCAGTTGTGAGACCCAGCTGAAAATGTTCCGTTTGCGGTGGGAATCCGGTGGGAATCCGGGGATAAAAAAATAATAATAATAGGTCCGTTATGCTCTGGTTAGAGTCGCGTTGTTCGAACTGGCGAGAGCTTTCCGCGCTGAAGGTTAGCTGAAGACCGCTAGCAATGGTTTGCTGGTAGTTAGCTGTCTAGCTTCAGTTGAGGGGTGCTAGCTAGCTAGCTTGATAGTTAATGTTTGCTTTAGTTTGCGCGCCAGCTCTGCAAATTCAGCAGGTGTGTGTGTGTGTGTGTGTGTGTGTGAACGCTTCCAACAAAACTAATGACCTGCAGTGGATCAAACCATTGTGAGGCAAAGGGCGGGGGTTGCAATCTTTTGAAACTTAAAAACGCGCTATTAAGTGTCTATAATCAGCATAAGTGCTTTCATTGCGTTCATTCATATTATTGAAATTACATAGATATGTTTACAGTGATATATTGGGGGGGGAAATCATATTTTTCCCAGGATAGGGGGGTCGTGTCCCCCTAGGATTTCTGCCTATGCACGTGATATCTCCTCACTCACGTGGTTGATTGAAGGACGTGGTTGATTGAAGAACTGATTTGTGTTGATGGCAATTACCATATAAATTCAAAGATGAAGAAGGAGGGATGACTAGAAACGATTCAGTTGACGGTTTTATGTGTGGATTAATTGTCGGAGTAGAGGAATTTGTGTAATTCAGGTAAAAAAATAACGCAATGTTTATATCACAGGACAAATTAGCTAGCGGGTTAACTCGCTAAATTGCCATACATGTTTCATGCTTTTCGGCCTGTCCCCAATTTAATGCCATTGGTCACATATTTTGTTTTGATATTTTAACCTGCGTGTCTTTATCGCGTCTGCAAGCACGTAGCTGGTATGTTTATAATGAACTTTATCTGTCGAAAATGGAAATTGTGAGGTTTGAGGTCTTGTGGTGGCTTATGGGGGAGGAAAGGGGGGAGAGTACAGGGGGTTGGGGGGAAAAGAAGGGTGTGGTGTGGGTCCAAATTGTGGGTAGAGCCTATTCTAAATTTAGCTGCTCACACCAATTCTTAAAAATGAGGTCTGCTGTGGTTGTTGTCCAGTGTATCAGGTCTGTTGTGTGGAATTCATCATGGGGTATCTCCAAGAGAAATGGGCCATGTGTGGTGATGTAACCGTTAATGACTTTGAGGTTCCGTTTTCGATCTGGTGAAAGGAGGTGTGAGTGGTTAATAATGGGGATGTAAATAATTGCATTAGGGAAAAAGTGACTCTTGCTTCCTTGTGCATTGATGCATTCTGTTTGATGTTTTGTATGGGTCATTATCCATATTGTTTATGCCCACCGAGAGAACCACTATGCATGCTGGTGTCTAAATGAACCTCTGTTTTCTCCAGGACCTTTTTGAAATGGTAAAATGTTGCTCCAGGGTAACTCTCCACTTGAATGGGTTATGAAATGGAGGGATTCTATTAACATTTGAGTCTCCCAAGACTAGTATTGGTTTATTTCCCTTCAAATTCCAATCTGCCACCTTGCCATTTGGTGTAATACTTAAAGGCCCGTAGATGTCCTCCTAGGATCATAAATTAAACTGAGGTAAGCTCCAAGTTGCCTCTTTTTCTGGGTGGCAGTGCAGAAGTCGATGTGGTGAGAGATTCATTCAACCATAGTGTTGTTAAATATGAACATAAACGCCATATTGTGCATTTAAATGGTTTCATTGTTTTGTTAAAGGAAAGGAAAAACCTAAAAGAGGAAGTGCCAAACTAAAACCAAACAAACCATAAATATATAGAGTAGAAATAAATTATGAATAAAACCATGTTCTTCTCCATCCATTTTCCTGTCTGTTAAAACCCATTTTCTAATACAGGCCATTTGGTGTTATTGTCTGTAGGTTCTGGATCCACTCCCGTGCTGCCCCACAGGTCCAGAGGCCCACAGGTCCAGCCTATATGTGACTGTAACCCTGATATGGTAAGGTGAGTGATGGGGTGCTCCTGGAAGTGGGTTATGAGTAAATTGTAGGTTGATGTGGGCACTTGGCCAATGCAAGTTCAAAACAGACAGTGTGACCCAATTAAAGGCACTTCCGGTTGGCACAGGAAGCTATACGTAAACACATATCTTGCTTGGGGTATTCTCTTACAGAATCCTGAGTTTAAAGTCTTTATGTTAAAAATTGACTGATCTAGACAGGGTTGAATGCAGTCATTTTCACATTTGCAGGTTATGTACATCAAAATACCTTTTGGGTGAATTTAACCACTTCCGGATGCTCCAGGATGCTTAGATTCGACACAGGTAGACCTCATAGTGGTCTGATGGACTGTCATAGAAGACAGGTTCATAAGGCATTCATAACCCACATAGGCTTCAGGTTGAATTTAGAGGTGCAGGCAATGTATTCCTATGGGGAGAGAAGTCAATGCAAACTGTTTGAAGTAAACACCTTCTTTTAACTGCTAAGGGTTAATGCCACACGGCCAAGGTTAGGCTTGCACGGATCGGGAGGATCTCAGGAACGTACCTGAGGTCGAATTGTGCTTCTCACCCTAGCAGTTCTCTCACTGTCACCCAAAACAAATTACATTTTGGGCCTACTTTTCTCATGGTCGCTGCGCTCAGACCGAGCGAGCTACGGGATATCTCGTTGAACTCTGCACGGCCTAGAGATTATGTTTATGCCCTTGCCTGCTCTCTGTGTCTTTCAGCACCACACCTTTTCACTCCATCCTTGCTGTGTGTGTGTGTGTGTGTGAGAGCTTTTCTTTGACATCTGCTGGCGGAAATTACTGATTTACAGTTTAGGAGGGTTACCTAGTCACACATGTGAAGTTTTGGAAAGATGTGACTTTTTTAACCCTTCAAAACAGACAGTGTGACCCAATTAAAGGCACTTCCGGTTGGCACAGGAAGCTATAAGTAAACACATGTCTTTATTGACATAGCCACTTACAGAATCCTGAGTTTTAAGTCTTTAAGTTAAGAATTGACTGATCTACACAGGTTTGAATACAGTGATTTTCATAATGACAGGTTATGTGTTTCAAAACACTTTTAGGGTGAGCTAGCTTGATAGTTAACGTTTGCTTTAGTTTGCGCGCCAGCTCTGCAAATTCAGCAGGTGTGTGTGAAGGCTTCCAACAAAACGAATGACCTGCAGTGGATCAAACCATTGTGAGGCAAAGGGCGGGAGTCGCAATCTTTTGAAACTTAAAAACGCGCTATTAAGTGTCTATAATCAGCATAAGTGCTTTCATTGCGTTCATTGATGGGGTGATCCTGGAAATGAGTCACTAGTTCTGTGTGTAAATGGGCCCGTTTGATATTGTATAGAATGCTGTTTAAGTCTATTTTCTATTGTATACTGGGTTTCCCCAATGTAGTGTTTTTTGCTAAATGTGCAAGTGATTATATACATATATGACATTTGGAGTGTAGAGTGAAATGAAAGACAACCCCCCCTCTCCAAAAGTTGGGTCTGTGCTGTTGTGAGTTGAAAAGACTTGGATAAATTCATGATGAGAGGGGGTCAACTACCCCCTCTGCTGGGTAATTCTAAGAAAGCAACTGGGGAGGAAAGGGGGAGTGTACAGGGGGTTGGGGGGAAAAGAAGGGTGTGGTGTGGGTCCAAATTGTGGGTAGAGCCTATTCTAAATTTAGCTGCTCACACCAATTCTTAAAAATGAGGTCTGCTGTGGTTGTTGTTCAGTGTATCAGGTCTGTTGTGTGGAATTCATCATGTGGTATCTCCAAGAGAAATGGGCCATGTGTGGTGATGTAACCGTTAATGACTTTGAGGTTCCGTTTTCGATCTGGTGAAAGGAGGTGTGAGTGGTTAATAATGGGGATGTAAATAATTGCATTAGGGAAAAGTGACTCTTGCTTCCTTGTGCATTGATGCATTCTGTTTGATGTTTTGTATGGGTCATTATCCATATTGTTTATGCCCACCGAGAGAACCACTATGCATGCTGGTGTCTAAATGAACCTCTGTTTTCTCCAGGACCTTTTTGAAATGGTAAAATGTTGCTCCAGGGTAACTCTCCACTTGTATGGGTTATGGGTTATGAAATGGAGGGATTCTATTAACATTTGAGTCTCCCAAGACTAGTATTGGTTTATTTCCCTTAAAATTCCAATCTGCCACCTTGCCATTTGGTGTAATACTTAAAGGCCCGTAGATGTCCTCCTAGGATCATAAATTAAACTGAGGTAAGCTCCAAGTTGCCTCTTTTTCTGGGTGGCAGTGCAGAAGTCGATGTGGTGAGAGATTCATTCAACCATAGTGTTGTTAAATATGAACATAAACGCCATATTGTGCATTTAAATGGTTTCATTGTTTTGTTAAAGGAAAGGAAAAACCTAAAAGAGGAAGTGCCAAACTAAAACCAAACAAACCATAAATATATAGAGTAGAAATAAATTATGAATAAAACCATGTTCTTCTCCATCCATTTTCCTGTCTGTTAAAACCCATTTTCTAATACAGGCCATTTGGTGTTATTGTCTGTAGGTTCTGGATCCACTCCCGTGCTGCCCACAGGTCCAGAGGCCCACAGGTCCAGCCTATATGTGACTGTAACCCTGATATGGTAAGGTGAGTGATGGGGTGCTCCTGGAAGTGGGTTATGAGTAAATTGTAGGTTGATGTGGGCACTTGGCCAATGCAAGTTCAAAACAGACAGTGTGACCCAATTAAAGGCACTTCCGGTTGGCACAGGAAGCTATACGTAAACACATATCTTGCTTGGGGTATTCTCTTACAGAATCCTGAGTTTAAAGTCTTTATGTTAAAAATTGACTGATCTAGACAGGGTTGAATGCAGTCATTTTCACATTTGCAGGTTATGTACATCAAAATACCTTTTGGGTGAATTTAACCACTTCCGGATGCTCCAGGATGCTTAGATTCGACACAGGTAGACCTCATAGTGGTCTGATGGACTGTCATAGAAGACAGGTTCATAAGGCATTCATAACCCACATAGGCTTCAGGTTGAATTTAGAGGTGCAGGCAATGTATTCCTATGGGGAGAGAAGTCAATGCAAACTGTTTGAAGTAAACACCTTCTTTTAACTGCTAAGGGTTAATGCCACACGGCCAAGGTTAGGCTTGCACGGATCGGGAGGACCTCAGGAACGTACCTGAGGTCGAATTGTGCTTCTCACCCTAGCAGTTCTCTCACTGTCACCCAAAACAAATGACATTTTGGGCCTACTTTTCTCATGGTCGCTGCGCTCAGACCGAGCGAGCTACGGGATATCTCGTTGAACTCTGCACGGCCTAGAGATTATGTTTATGCCCTTGCCTGCTCTCTGTGTCTTTCAGCACCACACCTTTTCACTCCATCCTTGCTGTGTGTGTGTGTGTGTGTGAGAGCTTTTCTTTGACATCTGCTGGCGGAAATTACTGATTTACAGTTTAGGAGGGTTACCTAGTCACACATGTGAAGTTTTGGAAAGATGTGACTTTTTTAACCCTTCAAAACAGACAGTGTGACCCAATTAAAGGCACTTCCGGTTGGCACAGGAAGCTATAAGTAAACACATGTCTTTATTGACATAGCCACTTACAGAATCCTGAGTTTTAAGTCTTTAAGTTAAGAATTGACTGATCTACACAGGTTTGAATACAGTGATTTTCATAATGACAGGTTATGTGTTTCAAAACACTTTTAGGGTGAGCTAGCTTGATAGTTAACGTTTGCTTTAGTTTGCGCGCCAGCTCTGCAAATTCAGCAGGTGTGTGTGAAGGCTTCCAACAAAACGAATGACCTGCAGTGGATCAAACCATTGTGAGGCAAAGGGCGGGAGTCGCAATCTTTTGAAACTTAAAAACGCGCTATTAAGTGTCTATAATCAGCATAAGTGCTTTCATTGCGTTCATTGATGGGGTGATCCTGGAAATGAGTCACTAGTTCTGTGTGTAAATGGGCCCGTTTGATATTGTATAGAATGCTGTTTAAGTCTATTTTCTATTGTATACTGGGTTTCCCCAATGTAGTGTTTTTTGCTAAATGTGCAAGTGATTATATACATATGACATTTGGAGTGTAGAGTGAAATGAAAGACAACCCCCCCTCTCCAAAAGTTGGGTCTGTGCTGTTGTGAGTTGAAAAGACTTGGATAAATTCATGATGAGAGGGGGTCAACTACCCCCTCTGCTGGGTAATCTAAGAAAGCAACTGGGGGAGGAAAGGGGGAGTGTACAGGGGGTTGGGGGGAAAAGAAGGGTGTGGTGTGGGTCCAAATTGTGGGTAGAGCCTATTCTAAATTTAGCTGCTCACACCATTCTTAAAAATGAGGTCTGCTGTGGTTGTTGTTCAGTGTATCAGGTCTGTTGTGTGGAATTCATCATGTGGTATCTCCAAGAGAAATGGGCCATGTGTGGTGATGTAACCGTTAATGACTTTGAGGTTCCGTTTTCGATCTGGTGAAAGGAGGTGTGAGTGGTTAATAATGGGGATGTAAATAATTGCATTAGGGAAAAAGTGACTCTTGCTTCCTTGTGCATTGATGCATTCTGTTTGATGTTTTGTATGGGTCATTATCCATATTGTTTATGCCCACCGAGAGAACCACTATGCATGCTGGTGTCTAAATGAACCTCTGTTTTCTCCAGGACCTTTTTGAAATGGTAAAATGTTGCTCCAGGGTAACTCTCCACTTGTATGGTTATGGGTTATGAAATGGAGGGATTCTATTAACATTTGAGTCTCCCAAGACTAGTATTGGTTTATTTCCCTTCAATTCCAATCTGCCACCTTGCCATTTGGTGTAATACTTAAAGGCCCGTAGATGTCCTCCTAGGATCATAAATTAAACTGAGGTAAGCTCCAAGTTGCCTCTTTTTCTGGGTGGCAGTGCAGAAGTCGATGTGGTGAGAGATTCATTCAACCATAGTGTTGTTAAATATGAACATAAACGCCATATTGTGCATTTAAATGGTTTCATTGTTTTGTTAAAGGAAAGGAAAAACCTAAAAGAGGAAGTGCCAAACTAAAACCAAACAAACCATAAATATATAGAGTAGAAATAAATTATGAATAAAACCATGTTCTTCTCCATCCATTTTCCTGTCTGTTAAAACCCATTTTCTAATACAGGCCATTTGGTGTTATTGTCTGTAGGTTCTGGATCCACTCCCGTGCTGCCCACAGGTCCAGAGGCCCACAGGTCCAGCCTATATGTGACTGTAACCCTGATATGGTAAGGTGAGTGATGGGGTGCTCCTGGAAGTGGGTTATGAGTAAATTGTAGGTTGATGTGGGCACTTGGCCAATGCAAGTTCAAAACAGACAGTGTGACCCAATTAAAGGCACTTCCGGTTGGCACAGGAAGCTATACGTAAACACATATCTTGCTTGGGGTATTCTCTTACAGAATCCTGAGTTTAAAGTCTTTATGTTAAAAATTGACTGATCTAGACAGGGTTGAATGCAGTCATTTTCACATTTGCAGGTTATGTACATCAAAATACCTTTTGGGTGAATTTAACCACTTCGGATGCTCCAGGATGCTTAGATTCGACACAGGTAGACCTCATAGTGGTCTGATGGACTGTCATAGAAGACAGGTTCATAAGGCATTCATAACCCACATAGGCTTCAGGTTGAATTTAGAGGTGCAGGCAATGTATTCCTATGGGGAGAGAAGTCAATGCAAACTGTTTGAAGTAAACACCTTCTTTTAACTGCTAAGGGTTATGCCACACGGCCAAGGTTAGGCTTGCACGGATCGGGAGGACCTCAGGAACGTACCTGAGGTCGAATTGTGCTTCTCACCCTAGCAGTTTCTCTCACTGTCACCCAAACAAATGACATTTTGGGCCTACTTTTCTCATGGTCGCTGCGCTCAGACCGAGCGAGCTACGGGATATCTCGTTGAACTCTGCACGGCCTAGAGATTATGTTTATGCCCTTGCCTGCTCTCTGTGTCTTTCAGCACCACACCTTTTCACTCCATCCTTGCTGTGTGTGTGTGTGTGTGTGAGAGCTTTTCTTTGACATCTGCTGGCGGAAAATTACTGATTTACAGTTTAGGAGGGTTACCTAGTCACACATGTGAAGTTTTGGAAAGATGTGACTTTTTTAACCCTTCAAAAACAGACAGTGTGACCCAATTAAAGGCACTTCCGGTTGGCACAGGAAGCTATAAGTAAACACATGTCCTTTATTGACATAGCCACTTACAGAATCCTGAGTTTTAAGTCTTTAAGTTAAGAATTGACTGATCTAGACAGGTTATGTGTTTCAAAACACTTTTAGGGTGAGCTAGCTTGATAGTTAACGTTTGCTTTAGTTTGCGCGCCAGCTCTGCAAATTCAGCAGGTGTGTGTGAAGGCTTCCAACAAAACGAATGACCTGCAGTGGATCAAACCATTGTGAGGCAAAGGGCGGGAGTCGCAATCTTTTGAAACTTAAAACGCGCTATTAAGTGTCTATAATCAGCATAATGCTTTCATTGCGTTCATTGATGGGGTGATCCTGGAAATGAGTCACTAGTTCTGTGTGTAAATGGGCCCGTTTGATATTGTATAGAATGCTGTTTAAGTCTATTTTCTATTGTATACTGGGTTTCCCCAATGTAGTGTTTTTTTGCTAAATGTGCAAGTGATTATATACATATATGACATTTGGAGTGTAGAGTGAAATGAAAGACAAACCCCCCTCTCCAAAAGTTGGGTCTGTGCTGTTGTGAGTTGAAAAGACTTGGATAAATTCATGATGAGAGGGGGTCAACTACCCCCTCTGCTGGGTAATCTAAGAAAGCAACTGGGGAGGAAAGGGGGAGTGTACAGGGGGTTGGGGGGAAAAGAAGGGTGTGGTGTGGGTCCAAATTGTGGGTAGAGCCTATTCTAAATTTAGCTGCTCACACCAATTCTTAAAAATGAGGTCTGCTGTGGTTGTTGTTCAGTGTATCAGGTCTGTTGTGTGGAATTCATCATGTGGTATCTCCAAGAGAAATGGGCCATGTGTGGTGATGTAACCGTTAATGACTTGAGGTTCCGTTTTCGATCTGGTGAAAGGAGGTGTGAGTGGTTAATAATGGGGATGTAAATAATTGCATTAGGGAAAAAGTGACTCTTGCTTCCTTGTGCATTGATGCATTCTGTTGATGTTTTGTATGGGTCATTATCCATATTGTTTATGCCCACCGAGAGAACCACTATGCATGCTGGTGTCTAAATGAACCTCTGTTTTCTCCAGGACCTTTTTGAAATGGTAAAATGTTGCTCCAGGGTAACTCTCCACTTGTATGGGTTATGGGTTATGAAATGGAGGGATTCTATTAACATTTGAGTCTCCCAAGACTAGTATTGGTTTATTTCCCTTCAAATTCCAATCTGCCACCTTGCCATTTGGTGTAATACTTAAAGGCCCGTAGATGTCCTCCTAGGATCATAAATTAAACTGAGGTAAGCTCCAAGTTGCCTCTTTTTCTGGGTGGCAGTGCAGAAGTCGATGTGGTGAGAGATTCATTCAACCATAGTGTTGTTAAATATGAACATAAACGCCATATTGTGCATTTAAATGGTTTCATTGTTTTGTTAAAGGAAAGGAAAAAACCTAAAAGAGGAAGTGCCAAACTAAACCAAACAAACCATAAATATATAGAGTAGAAATAAATTATGAATAAAACCATGTTCTTCTCCATCCATTTTCCTGTCTGTTAAAACCTATTTTCTAATACAGGGCCATTTGGTGTTATTGTCTGTAGGTTCTGGATCCACTCCCGTGCTGCCCACAGGTCCAGAGGCCCACAGGTCCAGCCTATATGTGACTGTAACCCTGATATGGTAAGGTAAGTGATGGGGTGCTCCTGGAAGTGGGTATGAGTAAATTGTAGGTTGATGTGGGCACTTGGCCAATGCAAGTTCAAAACAGACAGTGTGACCCAATTAAAGGCACTTCCGGTTGGCACAGGAAGCTATACGTAAACACATATCTTGCTTGGGGTATTCTCTTACAGAATCCTGAGTTTAAAGTCTTTATGTTAAAAATTGACTGATCTAGACAGGGTTGAATGCAGTCATTTTCACATTTGCAGGTTATGTACATCAAAATACCTTTTGGGTGAATTTAACCACTTCCGGATGCTCCAGGATGCTTAGATTCGACACAGGTAGACCTCATAGTGGCCTGATGGACTGTCATAGAAGACAGGTTCATAAGGCATTCATAACCCACATAGGCTTCAGGTTGAATTTAGAGGTGCAGGCAATGTATTCCTATGGGGAGAGAAGTCAATGCAAACTGTTTGAAGTAAACACCTTCTTTTAACTGCTAAGGGTTAATGCCACACGGCCAAGGTTAGGCTTGCACGGATCGGGAGGACCTCAGGAACGTACCTGAGGTCGAATTGTGCTTCTCACCCTAGCAGTTCTCTCACTGTCACCCAAAACAAATGACATTTTGGGCCTACTTTTCTCATGGTCGCTGCGCTCAGACCGAGCGAGCTACGGGATATCTCGTTGAACTCTGCACGGCCTAGAGATTATGTTTATGCCCTTGCCTGCTCTCTGTGTCTTTCAGCACCACACCTTTTCACTCCATCCTTGCTGTGTGTGTGTGTGTGTGTGAGAGCTTTTCTTTGACATCTGCTGGCGGAGAAATTACTGATTTACAGTTTAGGAGGGTTACCTAGTCACACATGTGAAGTTTTGGAAGATGTGACTTTTTTAACCCTTCAAAACAGACAGTGTGACCCAATTAAAGGCACTTCCGGTTGGCACAGGAAGCTATAAGTAAACACATGTCTTTATTGACATAGCCACTTACAGAATCCTGAGTTTTAAGTCTTTAAGTTAAGAATTGACTGATCTACACAGGTTTGAATACAGTGATTTTCATAATGACAGGTTATGTGTTTCAAAACACTTTTAGGGTGAGCTAGCTTGATAGTTAACGTTTGCTTTAGTTTGCGCGCCAGCTCTGCAAATTCAGCAGGTGTGTGTGAAGGCTTCCAACAAAACGAATGACCTGCAGTGGATCAAACCATTGTGAGGCAAAGGGCGGGAGTCGCAATCTTTTGAAACTTAAAAACGCGCTATTAAGTGTCTATAATCAGCATAAGTGCTTTCATTGCGTTCATTGATGGGGTGATCCTGGAAATGAGTCACTAGTTCTGTGTGTAAATGGGCCCGTTTGATATTGTATAGAATGCTGTTTAAGTCTATTTTCTATTGTATACTGGGTTTCCCCAATGTAGTGTTTTTTGCTAAATGTGCAAGTGATTATATACATATATGACATTTGGAGTGTAGAGTGAAATGAAAGACAACCCCCCCTCTCCAAAAAGTTGGGTCTGTGCTGTTGTGAGTTGAAAAGACTTGGATAAATTCATGATGAGAGGGGGTCAACTACCCCCTCTGCTGGGTAATCTAAGAAAGCAACTGGGGGAGGAAAGGGGGAGTGTACAGGGGGTTGGGGGGAAAAGAAGGGTGTGGTGTGGGTCCAAATTGTGGGTAGAGCCTATTCTAAATTTAGCTGCTCACACCAATTCTTAAAAATGAGGTCTGCTGTGGTTGTTGTTCAGTGTATCAGGTCTGTTGTGTGGAATTCATCATGTGGTATCTCCAAGAGAAATGGGCCATGTGTGGTGATGTAACCGTTAATGACTTTGAGGTTCCGTTTTCGATCTGGTGAAAGGAGGTGTGAGTGGTTAATAATGGGGATGTAAATAATTGCATTAGGGAAAAAGTGACTCTTGCTTCCTTGTGCATTGATGCATTCTGTTTGATGTTTTGTATGGGTCATTATCCATATTGTTTATGCCCACCGAAGAGAACCACTATGCATGCTGGTGTCTAAATGAACCTCTGTTTTCTCCAGGACCTTTTTGAAATGGTAAAATGTTGCTCCAGGGTAACTCTCCACTTGTATGGGTTATGGGTTATGAAATGGAGGGATTCTATTAACATTTGAGTCTCCCAAGACTAGTATTGGTTTATTTCCCTTCAAATTCCAATCTGCCACCTTGCCATTTGGTGTAATACTTAAAGGCCCGTAGATGTCCTCCTAGGATCATAAATTAAACTGAGGTAAGCTCCAAGTTGCCTCTTTTTCTGGGTGGCAGTGCAGAAGTCGATGTGGTGAGAGATTCATTCAACCATAGTGTTGTTAAATATGAACATAAACGCCATATTGTGCATTTAAATGGTTTCATTGTTTTGTTAAAGGAAAGGAAAAACCTAAAAGAGGAAGTGCCAAACTAAAACCAAACAAACCATAAATATATAGAGTAGAAATAAATTATGAATAAAACCATGTTCTTCTCCATCCATTTTCCTGTCTGTTAAAACCCATTTTCTAATACAGGCCATTTGGTGTTATTGTCTGTAGGTTCTGGATCCACTCCCGTGCTGCCCACAGGTCCAGAGGCCCACAGGTCCAGCCTATATGTGACTGTAACCCTGATATGGTAAGGTGAGTGATGGGGTGCTCCTGAAGTGGGTTATGAGTAAATTGTAGGTTGATGTGGGCACTTGGGCCAATGCAAGTTCAAAACAGACAGTGTGACCCAATTAAAGGCACTTCCGGTTGGCACAGGAAGCTATACGTAAACACATATCTTGCTTGGGGTATTCTCTTACAGAATCCTGAGTTTAAAGTCTTTATGTTAAAAATTGACTGATCTAGACAGGGTTGAATGCAGTCATTTTCACATTTGCAGGTTATGTACATCAAAATACCTTTTGGGTGAATTTAACCACTTCCGGATGCTCCAGGATGCTTAGATTCGACACAGGTAGACCTCATAGTGGTCTGATGGACTGTCATAGAAGACAGGTTCATAAGGCATTCATAACCCACATAGGCTTCAGGTTGAATTTAGAGGTGCAGGCAATGTATTCCTATGGGGAGAGAAGTCAATGCAAACTGTTTGAAGTAAACACCTTCTTTTAACTGCTAAGGGTTAATGCCACACGGCCAAGGTTAGGCTTGCACGGATCGGGAGGACCTCAGGAACGTACCTGAGGTCGAATTGTGCTTCTCACCCTAGCAGTTCTCTCACTGTCACCCAAAACAAATGACATTTTGGGCCTACTTTTCTCATGGTCGCTGCGCTCAGACCGAGCGAGCTACGGGATATCTCGTTGAACTCTGCACGGCCTAGAGATTATGTTTATGCCCTTGCCTGCTCTCTGTGTCTTTCAGCACCACACCTTTTCACTCCATCCTTGCTGTGTGTGTGTGTGTGTGTGTGTGTGTGAGAGCTTTTCTTTGACATCTGCTGGCGGAAATTACTGATTTACAGTTTAGGAGGGTTACCTAGTGTTAATAATGGGATATGTAGGAGGGTGAGCCGGTCAAGGATCGATTCAGACAAGGTGGTCTATTGTATGACAAGTGACAGTTTAATTATGAGTAAAGATATCTGGTACAACGTATACGGGCCCATTTCATTCGGTTCTTAAGGAACCAGCAGAAAAGAGCGCAGATAACAGAGTGCACATGTCTCATATACAGAACAGAAAGTAGGTTGATTCTAGAAGATCGGGTCTTCGGGTTGGTTCAGGCTGAGGTGTAGTCTTCTTGGATTGGCCCTGTTGGGCCGTCCGTCATCCCTCTGAGTCTTGTTCTTTGCCACACAATGTTCAGCTAAAAAGGAGATTAGGTGTGTGCGCTGTCCTCAGTCACACAATGTTCGGCTAGAAAGGAGATTAGGTGTGTGCGCTGGTTTCTGCAAGTCAAGGCTGTCTCTTCCTCCCAATGTGTGGGTGTATGTCTTATCTGTGTGTCCTCGGCAGTTAGTGTGTGTAATGTGTGTGTGCTGTGTGTGTGGGTGTGGGAGCTATCCTGTATGGGACCTAACATGTTTTACTGTGAAAATACGTTGTCTCAGTTATAGCAATGTAATAGCAGTAGGCTGGTCACCTGCATAAGAAATAGCACTTCCTTACAAATCCCTCTCTTCACGTCCTCCCCAGAGACGTGACACAACCTAACTAGATCCAGACACAAAAAGAAAACTTTTCCCAGAAGGAAAAGTGTTGTGATTCCCTCTCTTCACATCTCCTAAGAGATGTGACATAAACTAGGCTAACAATTACAAAGTTGAAAATACCTTCATGTTCTCCATTCGATCCCACTATGTACTAGATTGGCTACCAGCCACCTAGGAACTGGCAACCCTCATGCCAAAAGAGAACAACAGCTCATTGAAAAACAGAACAAAAGAAATGATGTGAAATTTAAGCCCCCCTTTTTGACACCCACTAGGGTGTCCACTCATTATCCCTTATTTCAGCAGTCATAGCATTTCATGAAAAGAAAAACAAAACCTAGTAGGCACTCTCAACCTCATCTCAAATTCGGGCAGGTCATTAGCAAGCAGAGGAAACATCTGGGAAAGGGGGGAAGGGTCAATAGCTCTAGAGATAACCCTAGTGGTGAGGGAACGGATACATGGAATGCAACAGCATCCACAGAGAACCAAAATGGCCGCGAACACCGAAATGGAGACCAAAATGGAGGAGACCAGGGTTTTATATTTACCAAAGGCACTCATCCAGGAGTCCCACATTGAGGTATCAATCCCAGAATGAGATTTCATTTTACCATTAAGAGTCCTCAAACCTTCTAGGGCTACGGTCAAGCTACCATCGGAGGCTGTGTTATTAGGGATGAAATACAACACTGTTCACCAAACATAGTGCAAGCTCCACCTTTCTCTGCCGGTAGCATATCCACTGCAATGCGATTCTGGAATGTATTCTATCCACATTTTTATTAACAGTGCACCACCAACAAATGGAGGACTCAAACCCAGCTGCCACCTGATCCACCAACTTGTACTCGTCAGGAACTCCCCTTGGGACTCCAATGGCGTCTATGTACGTCGGATCACCACTAGATGGGGTGGTGGCACGCCTGGAACGTCCCCTGGATATTCAGGGTTCACCCTCTGGACCCTAAGGATGAGGTCTCCAGCCTCTGTAGGGTAGATAGAAACAGGCAAAAGGAGAGTAACAAGTGCACAGCTTCCAGTAGTATTGGAGGGTAATTTATCAAACAGGACAGTGTTGCCACACCACCACCTCACATCTGCTCTGGATATTGGACTGAAACTCCCAACAATGTTGATTGTATCCAGACACCAATTCCCAGGAACCTGTCCCACATTAGTACCGCCTCCCGTCATTTTGACACAGGTGAAATGTGCCCTGGCAACCTTGTTGGAAAACAATGGTTTCCTAGCAGTAGATTTAGTCATGGGATAGACAGCATCCCAGGCAGAGCAATTACAACTGGGGTTATCCGTAGTCATTAATGGGATTAAACATGTTAGAGTCACATCTGTAACAGACTTCTTAAAACACGGTATGATGCAAGCAGCACAAACACATCAATAATACAAATACAAGAATTAGGGTCAGAAATCCAGTAACCACCATACCAGTGTACTTACCAAACCAGGCTCCCAACCAAAAGAACAGTCCAGACTCCTCCACCCCCGCCATGGTCCTCATCTCAGCAGATAGTGCACCAAGCCCATTAAAGGCCTTAGCTATACCACCATCTGGAGTGGTGTTATTAGGAATATACGTGCAACATTGTTCACCGAACATCTTGCAGACTGTCTGGCAACCCTAGATGTGGCCTCAAGCTGTTCAGACAGACCAGTGAGTGCATCACGGGGGTAATTCACAAAACGCTGTTGATTATAGTAGATATAACTGATCCATGCAGTCTGTCTAGCATCCACTATGGCTGGACCTATAATAGGTAGTAAGTGCCAGAGTCCATCATTCCTACCCAAGGCCTGAAACTCATGAGGAACCCCCATTGGCACTCTCAACAGGTTAGTGTGTATGTCAACTACATCCTCTGTCCATGGAGCACTACATCTATGTCTCCCATGGGATGGAATGTTTTCAGGTCCCCTGGATACAGAACCCAACAGCTGTTCAGAAGTAACATCAACAATGGTCAGTGGAATTATCAAACTGGTCAGAGCATACATACCTTGCCAGTCTCCTCTAAGAATGGGTCTCAGTAATCTTTTGGGTCCACATATCCACCACACATCAGCCAGACCACTAGTTTGGTTTAGGCCTGTAACTGGCCAAGTGGCATAAATGGTTATGTTACTGCTGCAATCAGCTTCAGGCAATCTCCCATAGTCCATGCCATTACCTGTACCCGTGATGCAACTGTAATTGCCCCCATATGCCTTAACACCCCAAGGGGCCCAGTGAGGAGGTACTGTAGGAAACACAAGGCTCAAAGAGGAACAGAGGGTTGAATTGGGCTGAACCTGGTAAAAACCTCTCAGAATACACAACCACCCCTCTCCTTCTCCTATAGCAAATGGGGGTGTAGCCAGAACAAGTCTAGCATGACTACAAATAGTGCAGTCCTTTCTTCTCAGGGTTTTAGCTGTGTACCTCATATAAGACAGCCACAAATTGTCCCTACCATCAAACCCAGTCTCAGTGCCTAATTGATCAATAGCTGTGTAGTCTCTAACATTAATTACCTGAATAGGATTTTTTAACACAGTGGTGGTAGGTGGCAGGTTCGGTCCAGGGGTGGTAGAGGAGTGTGTCTGGCCCTGGTTCGTCTGGGACCTCTGGTTTTGGCAGCTCCCTAATAGAAAACACACCCATCGTGTCTGTCCCGGTCCTTTGTAGTCCGAGGGTGTAAGTGCCTGCATCAGAGAGCTTAATAGTTTTGATGGTTAGTAGGATTTCATCACCTTTACAAAGTTCAACAGTGCTACCAGGTTTTCCCCATATGATGGAAAACCTATCCACCTTTGTGGGATCCCCTATGCTATAAGAATACCCTCTTCTCCAATCCTAGAATTGTCCCAAGTTGGTTATCATGTAATCCCCATATGGACACCCTCCCCCATTACACAGGTACACTGACACTCCTGTAAAGCCCCACCCTCTCCCAGAGAACACATCACTAGCAAGAGCCAGACACATCTTCACTTCTATGAACAAAAACAGGGGTGACAGGACAGGGAGGGTTACTTCATTCGAGAGATGGCCCCCGGAATTCTGTTAATTCCAGTTCTCCTCTCGAACACTGTTTTTTGTTCGACAGTGTCATGTGTCCTACCCTCCCCCGTGCGATATGAATCCGGGTAGCTCTTTCAGCTAGCTGTCACCAGGAGTCCTTGTATGGTCCCCCCAACAAGCCTCTGGGACTGGATTGAGTGACTTCACCTGTAGTTCACCTGTAATGCATAAAATCCTGGACATACAGGCTTGGTTAACAAACAGTTTCTCATATGTTTTATCTGATTATATATTTAGTTTCTTATCCAATAGGCCCCATCCTATCCTAGACCACAATTTACCCATCCCCCTTTTGATACCTGGCTCTGCCCAGGTAACAACCTTACCTACTCTAAATAATGACTTAGGTAAGATTAGTATATTATCCTTCTGTTCTGACATTATCATGTAGGAGCGCCCCTTTCATTTTCCACATGTCCAATTCTCCCTTTTGTCTCCACTCAGTAACTGTTATCTACACATTCTGTTATCTTTGCTCGTCCTGGCTCCCTTTTAAAACTTATCCTCTCTGCTCTCCAACCTTCAAGGTCTCTGCAGTGCAGGGGAGGGCTCTTCTGTCTGCCTTTTCCCCTTATCTGTCTGTAGCTCGTTTTCTCATGTTTCCAAATTTTGAACTAAATGTCTCACTGTTTGGCTTTATCTAAACTCATGGATTTTTTTTTTAGAAAAACATGTCTATGGTGGCACTTTCTAAAGTCCTTATATAGGTTAATTAAACCCCACTATAATTAATTTACCTTAAAAAATAAAAACAAAACAAACCGTATTACCCATGACCACAAATTAAATATTCAAATGGCACCCCCTATATACAGGTGTTAAAACCAAACACAAATATCTCAATTTCTTCCCTGCCCTGTTTGCTCAAAATATGTCCCAAATACTTAACATGAGTCTACCATAAATAAAACTTATCCTAGCTAAATTTTCACACCACGTTCATCAGAGAAAATATAATGACACTATAATGTAAATTTCACTGCCTTTTTGTATTAAATTACCCTTAATATCAGTATTACAAATTACCCTAGATTCTCCATCCAAATTGCTTTCCAATGAGGCTGATCAGACCCCAAAGGAAAGTTACAATGGAGGTCATAAGTCATACCACCCCTTCAAAGAAGTGTTTCTTACTATATTAAACAACATTCCTCTATCAAAAGATTTCACCTATTTAATTAAGACTCAGAAAATAAAAACGTATAATAATTCATATGTGAGTGTACCCCTTTAAGATGTCTCTGGGAACATGGAAATCCCCTTAAACCCAAAACGTTTGCTACAACAAAACTAATAATTATATAATACCTTCAAATAATTTGTTTTAAATTTCCTCAATGTTTCATGTAACTCATTCAGTCTTTAAAGGATTGTCTCCCCAAAATGCTTATACCCTGCCAATAAACTCACACAATTGTGATAAACGTGCACTGTCCCTTTAACGTAAAATAATATCAGCCTGCAATCCACTCTGCGGGCCTTTCATTGTTCCCCATAATGAAAACAGATTCTAATGTTAGTATACCTTAACCTCCTGTTTAATTTCAGTGGTGTTATCTGAACAATCAAACCAAAATCAATAACCGGGAAGTACTTGTGTAAATTAATTAAAAGAACAAAATAAATCTACCTTATTTCTCAGCACTTGGTTAGAACATCACTCCCGTTTTACAATCGAACACACCCTTCGCCCCGTCCCTAGTGTATATCTATCTATTATTCAGTGGCTCAATTAATGTTTAACGTAAGTATGTTCAGATGTTGATTATGTAATTCTACAATATTAGTATAGTTCAAACCTCATATAATATATATATATATATATTTTTTTGAATTTAGGAAATACTTTTTCCACAATAATTTTAAATATTGGTAATGATATCAGGGACTTGTGAAACGCCGTTTACATTTAGTCTATAGTCAACACACAAATATTCTTACATGGACATAGTCTTAAACAAAATTGATCAATTAGAACATCTTATTCTATGACATCACACATTCGTACATTTATCACATTCATTCTGGCCCACAACACAAAGCGGACTTTTCAGTCCAACATACAATTAATCTATTGTAGACACCTCACCGGACACTACCGGCTATTGGATTTTACCTCACCGGACACTACGGCTATTGGTTTCTCTAAAACACTAATTGAATTTATCTTTTGCAGATGGATGATCGAATCACACTCAGATGTTAATGATAAAACTGATCACGCCCTTTTTCAGACGCCCGAACGAATATCACTTATACAAAGAATATAATCCTGATCACATCAATACTCAATAATAGACCACCTTACCAGACACAGCTGGACCGGTCACTAGCCGGACTATCGGTGAAAATCTATCCTAGACTATATTTTATTCCTTACTGGTGTCTGCCACCAGACCGTTCACAGCCGGACTATCAGAATATTCTATAATATTAGGTCTACTACTAAATATCCCTTACCGGTGTCTGCCACCGGACCGTTCTCATGCCGGACTATCGGAATATTCTAACTACTACTCATCCCTTACCGGTGTCTGCCACCGGACCGTTCTCATGCCGGACTATCGGGATATTCTAAATTACCACATATGTTTTACTTCACTGTCAATTTCAAGTCCATTATTTACGTAAAATTTACACAAAAATTCTTACCCCACACTCGGTACTACTGATCGTAATTTGGTATGACTATTCGACAATATGCAAAGTTTGATAAAACAGGTTTTGCTTACCTTATTTTGTGGTCGACCAGAGATCAGTTTCCCGAGTTGAGCAGAATTGTTGTCCACCCCCGAATGGTTTTCACCTGTCCTCCGGGAACCGTCCTTTCACCAACTCGCCCCCTCACACCCACATCAACCACTCTGGACTGGGTCGTTAGTAAACCATCCCTCTGCTACCAAGTTTCTGTTAATAATGGGATATGTAGGAGGGTGAGCCGGTCAAGGATCGATTCAGACAAGGTGGTCTATTGTATGACAAGTGACAGTTTAATTATGAGTAAAGATATCTGGTACAACGTATACGGGCCCATTTCATTCGGTTCTTAAGGAACCAGCAGAAAAGAGCGCAGATAACAGAGTGCACATGTCTCATATACAGAACAGAAAGTAGGTTGATTCTAGAAGATCGGGTCTTCGGGTTGGTTCAGGCTGAGGTGTAGTCTTCTTGGATTGGCCCTGTTGGGCCGTCCGTCATCCCTCTGAGTCTTGTTCTTTGCCACACAATGTTCAGCTAAAAAGGAGATTAGGTGTGTGCGCTGTCCTCAGTCACACAATGTTCGGCTAGAAAGGAGATTAGGTGTGTGCGCTGGTTTCTGCAAGTCAAGGCTGTCTTCTTCCTCCCAATGTGTGGGTGTATGTCTTATCTGTGTGTCCTCGGCAGTTAGTGTGTGTAATGTGTGTGTGCTGTGTGTGTGGGTGTGGGAGCTATCCTGTATGGGACCTAACATGTTTTACTGTGAAAAATACGTTGTCTCAGTTATAGCAATGTAATAGCAGTAGGCTGGTCACCTGCATAAGAAATAGCACTTCCTTACACTAGTCACACATTGTGAAGTTTAGGAAAGATGTGACTTTTTTAACCCTTCAAAACAGACAGTGTGACCCAATTAAAGGCACTTCCGGTTGGCACAGGAAGCTATAAGTAAACACATGTCTTATTGACATAGCCACTTACAGAATCCTGAGTTTTAAGTCTTTAAGTTAAGAATTGACTGATCTACACAGGTTTGAATACAGTGATTTTCATAATGACAGGTTATGTGTTTCAAAACACTTTTAGGGTGAGCTAGCTTTGATAGTTAACGTTTGCTTTAGTTTGCGCGCCAGCTCTGCAAATTCAGCAGGTGTGTGTGAAGGCGTCCACTGCAGGTCATTAGTTTTGTTGGATCAAACCATTGTGAGGCAAAGGGCGGGAGTCGCAATCTTTTGAAACTTAAAAACGCGCTATTAAGTGTCTATAATCAGCATAAGTGCTTTCATTGCGTTCATTCATATTATTGAAATTACATAGATATGTTACAGTGATATATTGGGGGGGGAAATCATATTTTTCCCAGGATAGGGGGGTCGTGTCCCCCCCTGGGATTTCTGCCTATGCACGTGATATCTCCTCACTCACGTGGTTGATTGAAGAACTGATTTGTGTTGTGAAGCAGAATTCACCAAGCGTTGGATTGTTCACCCACTAATAGGGAACGTGAGCTGGGTTTAGACCGTCGTGAGACAGGTTAGTTATAAAATTATATATATATAAATTCAAAGATGAAGAAGGAGGGATGACTAGAAACGATTCAGTTGACCGTTTTATGTGTGGATTAATTGTCGGAGTAGAGGAATTTGTGTAATTCAGGTAAAAAAATAACGCAATGTTTATACCACAGGACAAATTAGCTAGCGGGTTTAACTCGCTAAATTGCCATACATGTTTCATGCCTTTCGGCCTGTCCCCAATTTAATGCCATTGGTCACATATTTTGTTTGATATTTTAACCTGCTGGTATGTTTATAATGAAACTTTATCTGTCGAAAATGGAAATTGTGAGGTTTGAGGTCTTGTTGGTGGCTTTACTACTTTGTCCCGCTCCGGGATGGTCTAGCAACCATCGCGTTTTTGTCCATTTGGGATCCTGTGTATGCGGTAGATTTTTGCCGTGTTTGCGTCCACTTGGGAAATGGGAGATACGGGTCCCGGAAACCTTTTTTTTTTTTTTTTTTCTAGTGATTTGTTGACCGCTCGGTGTAATTGTAGGTCTCTTACGGTCTACTGCTTTTTGCCGCCCACTGGTCCACCCAGAACACGACTGTAATCCTGATATATTGAGGTAAGTGATGGGGTGATCCTGGAAATGAGTCACTAGTTCTGTGTGTAAATGGGCCCGTTTGATATTGTATAGAATGCTGTTTAAGTCTATTTTCTATTGTATACTGGGTTTCCCCAATGTAGTGTTTTTTGCTAAATGTGCAAGTGATTATATACATATATGACATTTGGAGTGTAGAGTGAAATGAAAGACAACCCCCCCTCTCCAAAAGTTGGGTCTGTGCTGTTGTGAGTTGAAAAGACTTGGATAAATTCATGATGAGAGGGGGTCAACTACCCCCTCTGCTGGGTAATCTAAGAAAGCAACTGGGGGAGGAAAGGGGGAGTGTACAGGGGGTTGGGGGGAAAAGAAGGGTGTGGTGTGGGTCCAAATTGTGGGTAGAGCCTATTCTAAATTTAGCTGCTCACACCAATTCTTAAAAATGAGGTCTGCTGTGGTTGTTGTTCAGTGTATCAGGTCTGTTGTGTGGAATTCATCATGTGGTATCTCCAAGAGAAATGGGCCATGTGTGGTGATGTTAACCGTTAATGACTTTGAGGTTCCGTTTTCGATCTGGTGAAAGGAGGTGTGAGTGGTAATAATGGGGATGTAAATAATTGCATTAGGGAAAAAGTGACTCTTGCTTCCTTGTGCATTGATGCATTCTGTTTGATGTTTTGTATGGGTCATTATCCATATTGTTTATGCCCACCGAGAGAACCACTATGCATGCTGGTGTCTAAATGAACCTCTGTTTTTCTCCAGGACCTTTTGAAATGGTAAAATGTTGCTCCAGGGTAACTCTCCACTTGTATGGGTTATGGGTTATGAAATGGAGGGATTCTATTAACATTTGAGTCTCCCAAGACTAGTATTGGTTTATTTCCCCTTCAAATTCCAATCTGCCACCTTGCCATTTGGTGTAATACTTAAAGGCCCGTAGATGTCCTCCTAGGATCATAAATTAAACTGAGGTAAGCTCCAAGTTGCCTCTTTTTCTGGGTGGCAGTGCAGAAGTCGATGTGGTGAGAGATTCATTCAACCATAGTGTTGTTAAATATGAACATAAACGCCATATTGTGCATTTAAATGGTTTCATTGTTTTGTTAAAGGAAAGGAAAACCTAAAAGAGGAAGTGCCAAACTAAAACCAAACAAACCATAAATATATAGAGTAGAAATAAATTATGAATAAAACCATGTTCTTCTCCATCCATTTTCCTGTCTGTTAAAACCCATTTTCTAATACAGGCCATTTGATGTTATTGTCTGTAGGTTCTGGATCCACTCCCGTGCTGCCCACAGGTCCAGAGGCCCACAGGTCCAGCCTATATGTGACTGTAACCCTGATATGGTAAGGTGAGTGATGGGGTGCTCCTGGAAGTGGGTTATGAGTAAATTGTAGGTTGATGTGGGCACTTGGCCAATGCAAGTTCAAAACAGACAGTGTGACCCAATTAAAGGCACTTCCGGTTGGCACAGGAAGCTATACGTAAACACATATCTTGCTTGGGGTATTCTCTTACAGAATCCTGAGTTTTAAAGTCTTTATGTTAAAAATTGACTGATCTAGACAGGGTTGAATGCAGTCATTTTCACATTTGCAGGTTATGTACATCAAAATACCTTTTGGGTGAATTTAACCACTTCCGGATGCTCCAGGATGCTTAGATTCGACACAGGTAGACCTCATAGTGGTCTGATGGACTGTCATAGAAGACAGGTTCATAAGGCATTCATAACCCACATAGGCTTCAGGTTGAATTTAGAGGTGCAGGCAATGTATTCCTATGGGGAGAGAAGTCAATGCAAACTGTTTGAAGTAAACACCTTCTTTTAACTGCTAAGGGTTAATGCACACGGCCAAGGTTAGGCTTGCACGGATCGGGAGGACCTCAGGAACGTACCGTAGGTCGAATTGTGCTTCTCACCCTAGCAGTTCTCTCACTGTCACCCAAAACAAATGACATTTTGGGCCTACTTTTCTCATGGTCGCTGCGCTCAGACCGAGCGAGCTACGGGATATCTCGTTGAACTCTGCACGGCCTAGAGATTATGTTTATGCCCTTGCCTGCTCTCTGTGTCTTTCAGCACCACACCTTTTCACTCCATCCTTGCTGTGTGTGTGTGTGTGTGTGAGAGCTTTTCTTTGACATCTGGCTGGCGGAAATTACTGATTTACAGTTTAGGAGGGTTACCTAGTCACACATGTGAAGTTTTGGAAAGATGTGACTTTTTTAACCCTTCAAAACAGACAGTGTGACCCAATTAAAGGCACTTCCGGTTGGCACAGGAAGCTATAAGTAAACACATGTCTTTATTGACATAGCCACTTACAGAATCCTGAGTTTTAAGTCTTTAAGTTAAGAATTGACTGATCTACACAGGTTTGAATACAGTGATTTTCATAATGACAGGTTATGTGTTTCAAAACACTGTTAGGGTGAGCTAGCTTGATAGTTAACGTTTGCTTTAGTTTGCGCGCCAGCTCTGCAAATTCAGCAGGTGTGTGTGAAGGCTTCCAACAAAACGAATGACCTGCAGTGGATCAAACCATTGTGAGGCAAAGGGCGGGAAGTCGCAATCTTTGAAACTTAAAAAACGCGCTATTAAGTGTCTATAATCAGCATAAGTGCTTTCATTGCGTTCATTGATGGGGTGATCCTGGAAATGAGTCACTAGTTCTGTGTGTAAATGGGCCCGTTTGATATTGTATAGAATGCTGTTTAAGTCTATTTTCTATTGTATACGGGTTTCCCCAATGTAGTGTTTTTTGCTAAATGTGCAAGTGATTATATACATATATGACATTTGGAGTGTAGAGTGAAATGAAAGACAACCCCCCCTCTCCAAAAGTTGGGTCTGTGCTGTTGTGAGTTGAAAAGACTTGGATAAATTCATGATGAGAGGGGGTCAACTACCCCTCTGCTGGGTAATCTAAGAAAGCAACTGGGGGAGGAAAGGGGGAGTGTACAGGGGGTTGGGGGGAAAAGAAGGGTGTGGTGTGGGTCCAAATTGTGGGTAGAGCCTATTCTAAATTTAGCTGCTCACACCAATTCTTAAAATGAGGTCTGCTGTGGTTGTTGTTCAGTGTATCAGGTCTGTTGTGTGGAATTCATCATGTGGTATCTCCAAGAGAAATGGGCCATGTGTGGTGATGTAACCGTTAATGACTTGTAGGTTCCGTTTTCGATCTGGTGAAAGGAGGTGTGAGTGGTTAATAATGGGGATGTAAATAATTGCATTAGGGAAAAAGTGACTCTTGCTTCCTTGTGCATTGATGCATTCTGTTTGATGTTTTGTATGGGTCATTATCCATATTGTTTATGCCCACCGAGAGAACCACTATGCATGCTGGTGTCTAATGAACCTCTGTTTTCTCCAGGACCTTTTGAAATGGTAAAATGTGCTCCAGGGTAACTCTCCACTTGTATGGGTTATGGGTTATGAAATGGAGGGATTCTATTAACATTGAGTCACCCAAGACTAGTATTGGTTTATTTCCCTTCAAATTCCAATCTGCCACCTTGCCATTTGGTGTAATACTTAAGGCCCGTAGATGTCCTCCTAGGATCATAAATTAAACTGAGGTAAGCTCCAAGTTGCCTCTTTTTCTGGGTGGCAGTGCAGAAGTCGATGTGGTGAGAGATTCATTCAACCATAGTGTTGTTAAATATGAACATAAACGCCATATTGTGCATTTTAAATGGTTTCATTGTTTTGTTAAAGGAAAGGAAAAACCTAAAAGAGGAAGTGCCAAACTAAAACCAAACAAACCATAAATATATAGAGTAGAATAAATTATGAATAAACCATGTTCTTCTCCATCCATTTTCCTGTCTGTTAAAACCCATTTTCTAATACAGGCCATTTGATGTTATTGTCTGTAGGTTCTGGATCCACTCCCGTGCTGCCCACAGGTCCAGAGGCCCACAGGTCCAGCCTATATGTGACTGTAACCCTGATATGGTAAGGTGAGTGATGGGGTGCTCCTGGAAGTGGGTTATGAGTAAATTGTAGGTTGATGTGGGCACTTGGCCAATGCAAGTTCAAACAGACAGTGTGACCCAATTAAAGGCACTTCCGGTTGGCACAGGAAGCTATACGTAAACACATATCTTGCTTGGGGTATTCTCTTACAGAATCCTGAGTTAAAGTCTTTATGTTAAAAATTGACTGATCTAGACAGGGTTGAATGCAGTCATTTTCACATTTGCAGGTTATGTACATCAAAATACCTTTTGGGTGAATTTAACCACTTCCCGGATGCTCCAGGATGCTTAGATTCGACACAGGTAGACCTCATAGTGGTCTGATGGACTGTCATAGAAGACAGGTTCATAAGGCATTCATAACCCACATAGGCTTCAGGTTGAATTTAGAGGTGCAGGCAATGTATTCCTATGGGGAGAGAAGTCAATGCAAACTGTTTGAAGTAAACACCTTCTTTTAACTGCTAAGGGTTAATGCCACACGGCCAAGGTTAGGCTTGCACGGATCGGGAGGACCTCAGGAACGTACCTGAGGTCGAATTGTGCTTCTCACCCTAGCAGTTCTCTCACTGTCACCCAAAACAATGACATTTTGGGCCTACTTTTCTCATGGTCGCTGCGCTCAGACCGAGCGAGCTACGGGATATCTCGTTGAACTCTGCACGCCTAGAGATTATGTTTATGCCCTTGCCTGCTCTCTGTGTCTTTCAGCACCACACCTTTTCACTCCATCCTTGCTGTGTGTGTGTGTGTGTGTGAGAGCTTTTCTTTGACATCTGCTGGCGGAAATTACTGATTTACAGTTTAGGAGGGTTACCTAGTCACACATGTGAAGTTTTGGAAAGATGTGACTTTTTTAACCCTTCAAAACAGACAGTGTGACCCAATTAAAGGCACTTCCGGTTGGCACAGGAAGCTATAAGTAAACACATGTCTTTATTGACATAGCCACTTACAGAATCCTGAGTTTTAAGTCTTTAAGTTAAGAATTGACTGATCTACACAGGTTTGAATACAGTGATTTTCATAATGACAGGTTATGTGTTTCAAAACACTTTTAGGGTGAGCTAGCTTGATAGTTAACGTTTGCTTTAGTTTGCGCGCCAGCTCTGCAAATTCAGCAGGTGTGTGTGAAGGCTTCCAACAAAACGAATGACCTGCAGTGGATCAAACCATTGTGAGGCAAAGGGCGGGAGTCGCAATCTTTTGAAACTTAAAAACGCGCTATTAAGTGTCTATAATCAGCATAAGTGCTTTCATTGCGTTCATTGATGGGGTGATCCTGGAAATGAGTCACTAGTTCTGTGTGTAAATGGGCCCGTTTGATATTGTATAGAATGCTGTTTAAGTCTATTTTCTATTGTATACTGGGTTTCCCCAATGTAGTGTTTTTTGCTAAATGTGCAAGTGATTATATACATATATGACATTTGGAGTGTAGAGTGAAATGAAAGACAACCCCCCCTCTCCAAAAGTTGGGTCTGTGCTGTTGTGAGTTGAAAAGACTTGGATAAATTCATGATGAGAGGGGGTCAACTACCCCCTCTGCTGGGTAATCTAAGAAAGCAACTGGGGGAGGAAAGGGGGAGTGTACAGGGGGTTGGGGGGAAAAGAAGGGTGTGGTGTGGGTCCAAATTGTGGGTAGAGCCTATTCTAAATTTAGCTGCTCACACCAATTCTTAAAAATGAGGTCTGCTGTGGTTGTTGTTCAGTGTATCAGGTCTGTTGTGTGGAATTCATCATGTGGTATCTCCAAGAGAAATGGGCCATGTGTGGTGATGTAACCGTTAATGACTTTGAGGTTCCGTTTTCGATCTGGTGAAAGGAGGTGTGAGTGGTTAATAATGGGGATGTAAATAATTGCATTAGGGAAAAAGTGACTCTTGCTTCCTTGTGCATTGATGCATTCTGTTTGATGTTTTGTATGGGTCATTATCCATATTGTTTATGCCCACCGAGAGAACCACTATGCATGCTGGTGTCTAAATGAACCTCTGTTTTCTCCAGGACCTTTTTGAAATGGTAAAATGTTGCTCCAGGGTAACTCTCCACTTGTATGGGTTATGGGTTATGAAATGGAGGGATTCTATTAACATTTGAGTCTCCCAAGACTAGTATTGGTTTATTTCCCTTCAAATTCCAATCTGCCACCTTGCCATTTGGTGTAATACTTAAAGGCCCGTAGATGTCCTCCTAGGATCATAAATTAAACTGAGGTAAGCTCCAAGTTGCCTCTTTTTCTGGGTGGCAGTGCAGAAGTCGATGTGGTGAGAGATTCATTCAACCATAGTGTTGTTAAATATGAACATAAACGCCATATTGTGCATTTAAATGGTTTCATTGTTTTGTTAAAGGAAAGGAAAAACCTAAAAGAGGAAGTGCCAAACTAAAACCAAACAAACCATAAATATATAGAGTAGAAATAAATTATGAATAAAACCATGTTCTTCTCCATCCATTTTCCTGTCTGTTAAAACCCATTTTCTAATACAGGCCATTTGGTGTTATTGTCTGTAGGTTCTGGATCCACTCCCGTGCTGCCCACAGGTCCAGAGGCCCACAGGTCCAGCCTATATGTGACTGTAACCCTGATATGGTAAGGTGAGTGATGGGGTGCTCCTGGAAGTGGGTTATGAGTAAATTGTAGGTTGATGTGGGCACTTGGCCAATGCAAGTTCAAAACAGACAGTGTGACCCAATTAAAGGCACTTCCGGTTGGCACAGGAAGCTATACGTAAACACATATCTTGCTTGGGGTATTCTCTTACAGAATCCTGAGTTTAAAGTCTTTATGTTAAAAATTGACTGATCTAGACAGGGTTGAATGCAGTCATTTTCACATTTGCAGGTTATGTACATCAAAATACCTTTTGGGTGAATTTAACCACTTCCGGATGCTCCAGGATGCTTAGATTCGACACAGGTAGACCTCATAGTGGTCTGATGGACTGTCATAGAAGACAGGTTCATAAGGCATTCATAACCCACATAGGCTTCAGGTTGAATTTAGAGGTGCAGGCAATGTATTCCTATGGGGAGAGAAGTCAATGCAAACTGTTTGAAGTAAACACCTTCTTTTAACTGCTAAGGGTTAATGCCACACGGCCAAGGTTAGGCTTGCACGGATCGGGAGGATCTCAGGAACGTACCTGAGGTCGAATTGTGCTTCTCACCCTAGCAGTTCTCTCACTGTCACCCAAAACAAATGACATTTTGGGCCTACTTTTCTCATGGTCGCTGCGCTCAGACCGAGCGAGCTACGGGATATCTCGTTGAACTCTGCACGGCCTAGAGATTATGTTTATGCCCTTGCCTGCTCTCTGTGTCTTTCAGCACCACACCTTTTCACTCCATCCTTGCTGTGTGTGTGTGTGTGTGTGAGAGCTTTTCTTTGACATCTGCTGGCGGAAATTACTGATTTACAGTTTAGGAGGGTTACCTAGTCACACATGTGAAGTTTTGGAAAGATGTGACTTTTTTAACCCTTCAAAACAGACAGTGTGACCCAATTAAAGGCACTTCCGGTTGGCACAGGAGCTATAAGTAAACACATGTCTTTATTGACATAGCCACTTACAGAATCCTGAGTTTTAAGTCTTTAAGTTAAGAATTGACTGATCTACACAGGTTTGAATACAGTGATTTTCATAATGACAGGTTATGTGTTTCAAAACACTTTTAGGGTGAGCTAGCTTGATAGTTAACGTTTGCTTTAGTTTGCGCGCCAGCTCTGCAAATTCAGCAGGTGTGTGTGAGGCTTCCAACAAAACGAATGACCTGCAGTGGATCAAACCATTGTGAGGCAAAGGGCGGGAGTCGCAATCTTTTGAAACTTAAAAACGCGCTATTAAGTGTCTATAATCAGCATAAGTGCTTTCATTGCGTTCATTGATGGGGTGATCCTGGAAATGAGTCACTAGTTCTGTGTGTAAATGGGCCCGTTTGATATTGTATAGAATGCTGTTTAAGTCTATTTTCTATTGTATACTGGGTTTCCCCAATGTAGTGTTTTTGCTAAATGTGCAAGTGATTATATACATATATGACATTTGGAGTGTAGAGTGAAATGAAAGACAACCCCCCCTCTCCAAAAGTTTGGGTCTGTGCTGTTGTGAGTTGAAAAGACTTGGATAAATTCATGATGAGAGGGGGTCAACTACCCCCTCTGCTGGGTAATCTAAGAAAGCAACTGGGGGAGGAAAGGGGGGTGTACAGGGGGTTGGGGGAAAAGAAGGGTGTGGTGTGGGTCCAAATTGTGGGTAGAGCCTATTCTAAATTTAGCTGCTCACACCAATTCTTAAAAATGAGGTCTGCTGTGGTTGTTGTTCAGTGTATCAGGTCTGTTGTGTGGAATTCATCATGTGGTATCTCCAAGAGAAATGGGCCATGTGTGGTGATGTAACCGTTAATGACTTTGAGGTTCCGTTTTCGATCTGGTGAAAGGAGGTGTGAGTGGTTAATAATGGGGATGTAAATAATTGCATTAGGGAAAAAGTGACTCTTGCTTCCTTGTGCATTGATGCATTCTGTTTGATGTTTTGTATGGGTCATTATCCATATTGTTTATGCCCACCGAGAGAACCACTATGCATGCTGGTGTCTAAATGAACCTCTGTTTTCTCCAGGACCTTTTTGAAATGGTAAATGTTGCTCCAGGGTAACTCTCCACTTGTATGGGTTATGGGTTATGAAATGGAGGGATTCTATTAACATTTGAGTCTCCAAGACTAGTATTGGTTTATTTCCCTTCAAATTCCAATCTGCCACCTTGCCATTTGGTGTAATACTTAAAGGCCCGTAGATGTCCTCCTAGGATCATAAATTAACTGAGGTAAGCTCCAAGTTGCCTCTTTTTCTGGGTGGCAGTGCAGAAGTCGATGTGGTGAAGATTCATTCAACCATAGTGTTGTTAAATATGAACATAAACGCCATATTGTGCATTTAAATGGTTTCATTGTTTTGTTAAAGGAAAGGAAAAACCTAAAAGAGGAAGTGCCAAACTAAAACCAAACAAACCATAAATATATAGAGTAGAAATAAATTATGAATAAAACCATGTTCTTCTCCATCCATTTTCCTGTCTGTTAAAACCCATTTTCTAATACAGGCCATTTGGGTGTTATTGTCTGTAGGTTCTGGATCCACTCCCGTGCTGCCCACAGGTCCAGAGGCCCACAGGTCCAGCCTATATGTGACTGTAACCCTGATATGGTAAGGTGAGTGATGGGGTGCTCCTGGAAGTGGTTATGAGTAAATTGTAGGTTGATGTGGGCACTTGGCCAATGCAAGTTCAAAACAGACAGTGTGACCCAATAAAGGCACTTCCGGTTGGCACAGGAAGCTATACGTAAACACATATCTTGCTTGGGGTATTCTCTTACAGAATCCTGAGTTTAAAGTCTTTATGTTAAAAATTGACTGATCTAGACAGGGTTGAATGCAGTCATTTTCACATTTGCAGGTTATGTACATCAAAATACCTTTTGGGGTGAATTTAACCACTTCCGGATGCTCCAGATGCTTAGATTCGACACAGGTAGACCTCATAGTGGTGCCTGATGGACTGTCCATAGAAGACAGGTTTCATAAGGCATTCATAACCCACATAGGCTTCAGGTTTGAATTTAGAGGTGCAGGCAATGTATTCCTATGGGGAGAGAAGTCAATGCAACTGTTTGAAGTAACACCTTCTTTTAACTGCTAAGGGTTAATGCCACACGGCCAAGGTTAGGCTTGCACGGATCGGGGGGGAGGTATCTCAGGAACTACCTGAGGTCGAATTGTGCTTCTCACCCTAGCAGTTCTCTCACTGTCACCCAAAACAAATGACATTTTGGGCCTACATGTGCTCATGGTCGCTGCGCTCAGACCGAGCGAGCTACGGGATATCTCGTTGAAACTCTGCACGGCCTAGAGATTATGTTTTATTGCCCTTGCCTGCTCTCTGTGTCTTTCAGCACACAACCACATTAAATTTCACTCCATCCTTGCTGTGTGTGTGTGTGTGTGTGAGAGCTTTTCTTTGACATCTGCTGGCGGAAATTACTGATTTACAGTTTAGGAGGGTTACCTAGTCACACATGTGAAGTTTTTGGGAAAGATGTGACTTTTTTTACCCCTTCAAAACAGACAGTGTGACCCAATTAAAGGCACTTCCGGTTGGCACAGGAAGCTATAAGTAAACACATGTCTTTATTGACATAGCCACTTTACAGAATCCTGAGTTTTAAAGTCTTTAAGTTAAGAATTGACTGATCTACACAGGTTTGAATACAGTGATTTTCATAATGACAGGTTATGTGTTTCAAAACACTTTTAGGGTGAGCTAGCTTGATAGTTAACGTTTGCTTTAGTTTGCGCGCCAGCTCTGCAAATTCAGCAGGTGTGTGTGAAGGCTTCCAACAAAACGAATGACCTGCAGTGGATCAAACCATTGTGAGGCAAAGGGCGGGAGTCGCAATCTTTTGAAACTTAAAAACGCGCTATTAAGTGTCTATAATCAGCATAAGTGCTTTCATTGCGTTCATTGATGGGGTGATCCTGGAAATGAGTCACTAGTTCTGTGTGTAAATGGGCCCGTTTGATATTGTATAGAATGCTGTTTAAGTCTATTTTCTATTGTATACTGGGTTTCCCCAATGTAGTGTTTTTGCTAAATGTGCAAGTGATTATATACATATATGACATTTGGAGTGTAGAGTGAAATGAAAGACAACCCCCCTCTCCAAAAGTTGGGTCTGTGCTGTTGTGAGTTGAAAAGACTTGGATAAATTCATGATGAGAGGGGGTCAACTACCCCTCTGCTGGGTAATCTAAGAAAGCAACTGGGGAGGAAAGGGGGAGTGTACAGGGGGTTGGGGGGAAAAGAAGGGTGTGGTGTGGGTCCAAATTGTGGGTAGAGCCTATTCTAAATTTAGCTGCTCACACCAATTCTTAAAAATGAGGTCTGCTGTGGTTGTTGTTCAGTGTATCAGGTCTGTTGTGTGGAATTCATCATGTGGTATCTCCAAGAGAAATGGGCCATGTGTGGTGATGTAACGTTAATGACTTTGAGGTTCCGTTTTCGATCTGGTGAAAGGAGGTGTGAGTGGTTAATAATGGGGATGTAAATAATTGCATTAGGGAAAAAGTGACTCTTGCTTCCTTGTGCATTGATGCATTCTGTTTGATGTTTTGTATGGGTCATTATCCATATTGTTTATGCCCACCGAGAGAACCACTATGCATGCTGGTGTCTAAATGAACCTCTGTTTTCTCCAGGACCTTTTTGAAATGGTAAAATGTTGCTCCAGGGTAACTCTCCACTTGTATGGGTTATGGGTTATGAAATGGAGGGATCTATTAACATTTGAGTCTCCCAAGACTAGTATTGGTTTATTTCCTTCAAATTCCAATCTGCCACCTTGCCATTTGGGTAATACTTAAAGGCCCGTAGATGTCCTCCTAGGATCATAAATTAAACTGAGGTAAGCTCCAAGTTGCCTCTTTTCTGGGTGGCAGTGCAGAAGTCGATGTGGTGAGAGATTCATTCAACCATAGTGTTGTTAAATATGAACATAAACGCCATATTGTGCATTTAAATGGTTTCATGTTTTGTTAAAGGAAAGGAAAAACCTAAAAGAGGAAGTGCCAAACTAAAACCAAACAAACCATAAATATATAGAGTAGAAATAAATTATGAATAAAACCATGTTCTTTCCATCCATTTTCCTGTCTGTTAAAACCCATTTTCTAATACAGGCCATTGGTGTTATTGTCTGTAGGTTCTGGATCCACTCCCGTGCTGCCCACAGGTCCAGAGGCCCACAGGTCCAGCCTATATGTGACTGTAACCCTGATATGGTAAGGTGAGTGATGGGGTGCTCCTGGAAGTGGGTTATGAGTAAATTGTAGGTTGATGTGGGCACTTGGCCAATGCAAGTTCAAAACAGACAGTGTGACCCAATTAAAGGCACTTCCGGTTGGCACAGGAAGCTATACGTAAACACATATCTTGCTTGGGGTATTCTCTTACAGAATCCTGAGTTTAAAGTCTTTATGTAAAAATTGACTGATCTAGACAGGGTTGAATGCAGTCATTTTCACATTTGCAGGTTATGTACATCAAAATACCTTTTGGGTGAATTTAACCACTTCCGGATGCTCCAGGATGCTTAGATTCGACACAGGTAGACCTCATAGTGGTCTGATGGACTGTCATAGAAGACAGGTTCATAAGGCATTCATAACCCACATAGGCTTCAGGTTGAATTTAGAGGTGCAGGCAATGTATTCCTATGGGGAGAGAAGTCAATGCAAACTGTTTGAAGTAAACACCTTCTTTTAACTGCTAAGGGTTAATGCCACACGGCCAAGGTTAGGCTTGCACGGATCGGGAGGATCTCAGGAACGTACCTGAGGTCGAATTGTGCTTCTCACCCTAGCAGTTCTCTCACTGTCACCCAAAACAAATGACATTTTGGGCCTACTTTTCTCATGGTCGCTGCGCTCAGACCGAGCGAGCTACGGGATATCTCGTTGAACTCTGCACGGCCTAGAGATTATGTTTATGCCCTTGCCTGCTCTCTGTGTCTTTCAGCACCACACCTTTTCACTCCATCCTTGCTGTGTGTGTGTGTGTGTGTGAGAGCTTTTCTTTGACATCTGCTGGCGGAAATTACTGATTTACAGTTTAGGAGGGTTACCTAGTCACACATGTGAAGTTTTGGAAAGATGTGACTTTTTTAACCCTTCAAAACAGACAGTGTGACCCAATTAAAGGCACTTCCGGTTGGCACAGGAAGCTATAAGTAAACACATGTCTTTATTGACATAGCCACTTACAGAATCCTGAGTTTTAAGTCTTTAAGTTAAGAATTGACTGATCTACACAGGTTTGAATACAGTGATTTTCATAATGACAGGTTATGTGTTTCAAAACACTTTTAGGGTGAGCTAGCTTGATAGTTAACGTTTGCTTTAGTTTGCGCGCCAGCTCTGCAAATTCAGCAGGTGTGTGTGAAGGCTTCCAACAAAACGAATGACCTGCAGTGGATCAAACCATTGTGAGGCAAAGGGCGGGAGTCGCAATCTTTTGAAACTTAAAAACGCGCTATTAAGTGTCTATAATCAGCATAAGTGCTTTCATTGCGTTCATTGATGGGGTGATCCTGGAAATGAGTCACTAGTTCTGTGTGTAAATGGGCCCTTGATATTGTATAGAATGCTGTTTAAGTCTATTTTCTATTGTATACTGGGTTTCCCCAATGTAGTGTTTTTTGCTAAATGTGCAAGTGATTATATACATATATGACATTTGGAGTGTAGAGTGAAATGAAAGACAACCCCCCCTCTCCAAAAGTTGGGTCTGTGCTGTTGTGAGTTGAAAAGACTTGGATAAATTCATGATGAGAGGGGGTCAACTACCCCCTCTGCTGGGTAATCTAAGAAAGCAACTGGGGGAGGAAAGGGGAGTGTACAGGGGGTTGGGGGGAAAAGAAGGGTGTGGTGTGGGTCCAAATTGTGGGTAGAGCCTATTCTAAATTTAGCTGCTCACACCAATTCTTAAAAATGAGGTCTGCTGTGGTTGTTGTTCAGTGTATCAGGTCTGTTGTGTGGAATTCATCATGTGGTATCTCCAAGAGAAATGGGCCATGTGTGGTGATGTAACCGTTAATGACTTTGAGGTTCCGTTTTCGATCTGGTGAAAGGAGGTGTGAGTGGTTAATAATGGGGATGTAAATAATTGCATTAGGGAAAAAGTGACTCTTGCTTCCTTGTGCATTGATGCATTCTGTTGATGTTTTGTATGGGTCATTATCCATATTGTTTATGCCACCGAGAGAACCACTATGCATGCTGGTGTCTAAATGAACCTCTGTTTTCTCCAGGACCTTTTGAAATGGTAAAATGTTGCTCCAGGGTAACTCTCCACTTGTATGGGTTATGGGTTATGAAATGGAGGGATTCTATTAACATTTGAGTCTCCCAAGACTAGTATTGGTTATTCCCTTCAAATTCCAATCTGCCACCTTGCCATTTGGTGTAATACTTAAAGGCCCGTAGATGTCCTCCTAGGATCATAAATTAAACTGAGGTAAGCTCCAAGTTGCCTCTTTTTCTGGGTGGCAGTGCAGAAGTCGATGTGGTGAGAGATTCATTCAACCATAGTGTTGTTAAATATGAACATAAACGCCATATTGTGCATTTAAATGGTTTCATTGTTTTGTTAAAGGAAAGGAAAAACCTAAAAGAGGAAGTGCCAAACTAAAACCAAACAAACCATAAATATATAGAGTAGAAATAAATTATGAATAAAAACCATGTTCTTCTCCATCCATTTCCTGTCTGTTAAAACCCATTTTCTAATACAGGCCATTTGTGTTATTGTCTGTAGGTTCTGGATCCACTCCCGTGCTGCCCACAGGTCCAGAGGCCCACAGGTCCAGCCTATATGTGACTGTAACCCTGATATGGTAAGGTGAGTGATGGGGTGCTCCTGGAAGTGGGTTATGAGTAAATTGTAGGTTGATGTGGGCACTTGGCCAATGCAAGTTCAAAACAGACAGTGTGAACCAATTAAAGCACTCCGGTTGGCACAGGAAGCTATACGTAAAACACATATCTTGCTTGGGGTATTCTCTTACAGAATCCTGAGTTTAAAGTCTTTATGTTAAAATTGACTGATCTAGACAGGGTTGAATGCAGTCATTTTCACATTTGCAGGTTATGTACATCAAAATACCTTTTGGGTGAATTTAACCACTTCCGGATGCTCCAGGATGCTTAGATTCGACACAGGTAGACCTCATAGTGGTCTGATGGACTGTCATAGAAGACAGGTTCATAAGGCATTCATAACCCACATAGGCTTCAGGTTGAATTTAGAGGTGCAGGCAATGTATTCCTATGGGGAGAGAAGTCAATGCAAACTGTTTGAAGTAAACACCTTCTTTTAACTGCTAAGGGTTAATGCCACACGGCCAAGGTTAGGCTTGCACGGATCGGGAGGATCTCAGGAACGTACCTGAGGTCGAATTGTGCTTCTCACCCTAGCAGTTCTCTCACTGTCACCCAAAACAAATGACATTTTGGGCCTACTTTTCTCATGGTCGCTGCGCTCAGACGAGCGAGCTACGGGATATCTCGTTGAACTCTGCACGGCTAGAGATTATGTTTATGCCCTTGCCTGCTCTCTGTGTCTTTCAGCACCACACCTTTTCACTCCATCCTTGCTGTGTGTGTGTGTGTGTGTGTGTGAGAGCTTTTTTGACATCTGCTGGCGGAAATTACTGATTTTACAGTTTAGGAGGGTTACCTAGTCACACATGTGAAGTTTTGGAAAGATGTGACTTTTTTAACCCTTCAAAACAGACAGTGTGACCCAATTAAGGCACTTCCGGTTGGCACAGGAAGCTATAAGTAAACACATTGTCTTTTATTGACATAGCCACTTACAGAATCCTGAAGTTTTAAGTCTTTAAGTTAGAATTGATGATCTACACAGGTTTGAATACATGATTTTCATAATGACAGGTTATGTGTTTCAAAACACTTTTAGGGTGAGCTAGCTTTGATAGTTAACGTTTGCTTTAGTTTGCGCGCCAGCTCTGCAAATTCAGCAGGTGTGTGTGAAGGCTTCCAACAAAACGAATGACTGCAGTGGATCAAACCATTGTGAGGCAAAGGGCGGGAGTCGCAATCTTTTGAAACTTAAAAACGCGCTATAAGTGTCTATAATCAGCATAAGTGCTTTCATTGCGTTCATTGATGGGGTGATCCTGGAAATGAGTCACTAGTTCTGTGTGTAAATGGGCCCGTTTGATTGTATAGAATGCTGTTTAAGTCTATTTTCTATTGTATACTGGGTTTCCCCAATGTAGTGTTTTTTGCTAAATGTGCAAGTGATTATATACATATATGACATTTGGAGTGTAGAGTGAAATGAAAGACAACCCCCCTCTCCAAAAGTTGGGTCTGTGCTGTTGTGAGTTGAAAAGACTTGGATAAATTCATGATGAGAGGGGGTCAACTACCCCCTCTGCTGGGTAATCTAAGAAAGCAACTGGGGGAGGAAAGGGGGAGTGTACAGGGGGTTGGGGGGAAAAGAAGGGTGTGGTGTGGGTCCAAATTGTGGGGTAGAGCCTATTCTAAATTTAGCTGCTCACACCATTCTTAAAAATGAGGTCTGCTGTGGTTGTTGTTCAGTGTATCAGGTCTGTTGTGTGGAATTCATCATGTGGTATCTCCAAGAGAAATGGGCCATGTGTGGTGATGTAACCGTTAATGACTTTGAGGTTCCGTTTTCGATCTGGTGAAAGGAGGTGTGAGTGGTTAATAATGGGGATGTAAATAATTGCATAGGGAAAAAGTGACTCTTGCTTCCTTGTGCATTGATGCATTCTGTTTGATGTTTTGTATGGGTCATTATCCATATTGTTTATGCCCACGAGAGAACCACTATGCATGCTGGTGTCTAAATGAACCTCTGTTTTCTCCAGGACCTTTTTGAAATGGTAAAATGTTGCTCCAGGGTAACTCTCCACTTGTATGGGTTATGGGTTATGAAATGGAGGGATTCTATTAACATTTGAGTCTCCCAGACTAGTATTGGTTTATTTCCCTTCAAATTCCAATCTGCCACCTTGCCATTTGGTGTAATACTTAAAGGCCCGTAGATGTCCTCCTAGGATCATAAATTAAACTGAGGTAAGCTCCAAGTTGCCTCTTTTTCTGGGTGGCAGTGCAGAAGTCGATGTGGTGAGAGATTCATTCAACCATAGTGTTGTTAAATATGAACATAAAACGCCATATTGTGCATTTAAATGGTTTCATTGTTTTGTTAAAGGAAAGGAAAAAACTAAAAGAGGAAGTGCCAAACTAAAACCAAACAAACCATAAATATATAGAGTAGAAATAAATTATGAATAAAACCATGTTCTTCTCCATCCATTTTCCTGTCTGTTAAAACCCATTTTCTAATACAGGCCATTTGGTGTTATTGTCTGTAGGTTCTGGATCCACTCCCGTGCTGCCCACAGGTCCAGAGGCCACAGGTCCAGCCTATATGTGACTGTAACCCTGATATGGTAAGGTGAGTGATGGGGTGCTCCTGGAAGTGGGTTATGAGTAAATGTAGGTGATGTGGGCACTTGGCCAATGCAAGTTCAAAACAGACAGTGTGACCCAATTAAAGGCACTTCCGGTTGGCACAGGAAGCTATACGTAAACACATATCTTGCTTGGGGTATTCTCTTACAGAATCCTGAGTTTAAAGTCTTTATGTTAAAAATTGACTGATCTAGACAGGGTTGAATGCAGTCATTTTCACATTTGCAGGTTATGTACATCAAAATACCTTTTGGGTGAATTTAACCACTTCGGATGCTCCAGGATGCTTAGATTCGACACAGGTAGACCTCATAGTGGTCTGATGGACTGTCATAGAAGACAGGTTCATAAGGCATTCATAACCCACATAGGCTTCAGGTTGAATTTAGAGGTGCAGGCAATGTATTCCTATGGGGAGAGAAGTCAATGCAAACTGTTTGAAGTAAACACCTTCTTTTAACTGCTAAGGTTAATGCCACACGGCCAAGGTTAGGCTTGCACGGATCGGGAGGATCTCAGGAACGTACCTGAGGTCGAATTGTGCTTCTCACCCTAGCAGTTCTCTCACTGTCACCCAAAACAAATGACATTTTGGGCCTACTTTTCTCATGGTCGCTGCGCTCAGACCGAGCGAGCTACGGGATATCTCGTTGAACTCTGCACGGCCTAGAGATTATGTTTATGCCCTTGCCTGCTCTCTGTGTCTTCAGCACCACACCTTTCACTCCATCCTTGCTGTGTGTGTGGGTGTGTGTGTGAGAGCTTTTCTTTGACATCTGCTGGCGGAAATTATGATTTACAGTTTAGGAGGGTTACCTAGTCACACATGTGAAGTTTTGGAAAGATGTGACTTTTTAACCCTTCAAAACAGACAGTGTGACCCAATTAAAGGCACTTCCGGTTGGCACAGGAAGCTATAAGTAAACACATGTCTTTATTGACATAGCACTTACAGAATCCTGAGTTTAAGTCTTTAAGTTAAGAATTGACTGATCTACACAGGTTTGAATACAGTGATTTTCATAATGACAGGTTATGTGTTTCAAAACACTTTTGGGTGAGCTAGCTTGATAGTTAACGTTGCTTTAGTTTGCGCGCCAGCTCTGCAAATTCAGCAGGTGTGTGTGAAGGCTTCCAACAAAACGAATGACCTGCAGTGGATCAAACCATTGTGAGGCAAAGGGCGGGAGTCGCAATCTTTTGAAACTTAAAAACGCGCTATTAAGTGTCTATAATCAGCATAAGTGCTTTCATTGCGTTCATTGATGGGGTGATCCTGGAAATGAGTCACTAGTTCTGTGTGTAAATGGGCCGTTTGATATTGTATAGAATGCTGTTTAAGTCTATTTTCTATTTTATACTGGGTTTCCCAATGTAGTGTTTTTGCTAAATGTGCAAGTGATTATATACATATATGACATTTGGAGTGTAGAGTGAAATGAAAGACAACCCCCCTCTCCAAAAGTTGGGTCTGTGCTGTTGTGAGTTGAAAAGACTTGGATAAATTCATGATGAGAGGGGGTCAACTACCCCCTCTGCTGGGTAATCTAAGAAAGCAACTGGGGGAGGAAAGGGGGAGTGTACAGGGGTTGGGGGGAAAAGAAGGGTGTGTGTGTGGGTCCAAATTGTGGGTAGAGCCTATTCTAAATTTAGCTGCTCACACCAATTCTTAAAAATGAGGTCTGCTGTGGTTGTTGTTCAGTGTATCAGGTCTGTTGTGTGGAATTCATCATGTGGTATCTCCAAGAGAAATGGGCCATGTGTGGTGATGTAACCGTTAATGACTTTGAGGTTCCGTTTTCGATCTGGTGAAAGGAGGTGTGAGTGGTTAATAATGGGGATGTAAATAATTGCATTAGGAAAAAGTGACTCTGCTTCCTTGTGCATTGATGCATTCTGTTTGATGTTTTGTATGGGTCATTATCCATATTGTTTATGCCAACCGAGAGAACCACTAGCATGCTGGTGTCTAAATGAACCTCTGTTTTCTCCAGGACCTTTTTGAAATGGTAAAATGTTGCTCCAGGGTAACTCTCCAGTGTATGGTTATGGGTTATGAAATGGAGGATTCTATTAACATTTGAGTCTCCCAAGACTAGTATTGGTTTATTTCCCTTCAAATTCCAATCTGCCACCTTGCCATTTGGTGTAATACTTAAAGGCCCGTAGATGTCCTCCTAGGATCATAAATTAAACTGAGGTAAGCTCCAAGTTGCCTCTTTTTCTGGGTGGCAGTGCAGAAGTCGATGTGGTGAGAGATTCATTCAACCATAGTGTTGTTAAATATGAACATAAACGCCATATGTGCATTAAATGGTTTCATGTTTTGTTAAAGGAAAGGAAAAACCTAAAAGAGGAAGTGCCAAACTAAAACCAAACAAACCATAAATATATAGAGTAGAAATAAATTATGAATAAAACCATGTTCTTCTCCATCCATTTTCCTGTCTGTTAAAACCCATTTCTAATACAGCCATTTGGTGTTATTGTCTGTAGGTTCTGGATCCACTCGTGCTGCCCACAGGTCCAGAGGCCCACAGGTCCAGCCTATATGTGACTGTAACCCTGATATGGTAAGGTGAGTGATGGGGTGCTCCTGGAAGTGGGTTATGAGTAAATGTAGGTTGATGTGGGCACTTGGCCAATGCAAGTTCAAAATAGACAGTGTGACCCAATTAAAGGCACTTCCGGTTGGCACAGGAAGCTATACGTAAAACATATATCTTGCGGGGTATTCTCTTACAGAATCCTGAGTTAAAGTCTTTATGTTAAAATTGACTGATCTAGACAGGGTTGAATGCAGTCATTTTCACATTTGCAGGTTATGTACATCAAAATACCTTTGGGTGAATTAACCACTTCGGATGCTCCAGGATGCTTAGATTCGACACAGGTAGACCTCATAGTGGTCTGATGGACTGTCATAGAAGACAGGTTCATAGGCATTCATAACCCACATAGGCTTCAGGTTGAATTTAGAGGTGCAGGCAATGTATTCTATGGGGAGAGAAGTCAATGCAAACTGTTTGAAGTAAACACCTTCTTTTAACTGCTAAGGGTTAATGCCACACGGCCAAGGTTAGGCTTGCACGGATCGGGAGGATCTCAGGAACGTACCTGAGGTCGAATTGTGCTTCTCACCCTAGCAGTTCTCTCACTGTCACCAAAACAAATGACATTTGGGCCTACTTTTCTCATGGTCGCTGCGCTCAGACCGAGCGAGCTACGGGATATCTCGTTGAACTCTGCACGGCCTAGAGATTATGTTTATGCCCTTGCCTGCTCTCTGTGTCTTTCAGCACCACACCTTTTCACTCCATCCTTGCTGTGTGTGTGTGTGTGTGTGTGTGAGAGCTCTTTCTTTGACATTGCTGGCGGAAATTACTGATTTACAGTTTAGGAGGGTTACCTAGTCACACATGTGAAGTTTTGGAAAGATGTGACTTTTTTAACCTTCAAAACAGACAGTGTGACCCAATTAAAGGCACTTCGGTTGGCACAGGAAGCTATAAGTAAACAAATGTCTTTTGACATAGCCACTTACAGAATCCTGAGTTTAAGTCTTTAAGTTAAGAATTGACTGATCTTACACAGGTTGAATACAGTGATTTTCATAATGACAGGTTATGTGTTTCAAAAACACTTTTAGGGTGAGCTAGCTTGATAGTTAACGTTTGCTGTAGTTTGCGCGCCAGCTCTGCAAATTCAGCAGGTGTGTGTGAAGGCTTCCAACAAAACGAATGACCTGCAGGGATCAAACCATTGTGAGGCAAAGGGGGGAGTCGCAATCTTTTGAAACTTAAAAACGCGCTATTAAGGTCTATAATCAGCATAAGTGCTTCATGCGTTCATGATGGGGTGATCCTGGAAATGAGTCACTAGTTCTGTGTGTAAATGGCCCGTTTGTATGTTGTATAGAATGCTGTTTAAGTCTATTTTATATTGTATACTGGGTTTCCCCAATGTAGTGTTTTTGCTAAATGTTGCAAGTGATTATATACATATATATATGACATTTGGAGTGTAGAGTGAAATGAAAGACAACCCCCCTCTCCAAGTTGGGTCTGTGCTGTTGGAGTTGAAAAGACTTGGATAAATTCATGATGGAGGGGTCAACTACCCCCTCTGCTGGGTAATCTAAGAAAGCAACTGGGGGAGGAAAGGGGAGTGTACAGGGGTTGGGGGGAAAAGAAGGGTGTGGTGTGGTCCAAATTGTGGGTAGAGCCTATCTAAATTAGCTGCTCACACCAATTCTTAAAAATGAGGTCTGCTGTGGTTGTTGTTCAGTGTATCAGGTCTGTTGTGGCGAATTCATCTGGTATCTCCAAGAGAAAGGCCATGTGTGGTGATGTAACCGTTAATGACTTTGAGGTTCCTTTTCGATCTGGTG
>NW_023494268.1:0-46864 GCF_013265735.2 Oncorhynchus mykiss
TATTTCTGTAAGTCAATTGCTGCAATTTGCTGAAAATTGTCCATAATAATGTCCCTAATCATCTAGTTTGAACAGTTATGTTTAAAACATTGTATCCGGAGTGCAACCAAACATGATTTTAGACCTTGTTTATGGGAAAAGTGGTTATGGTATATTGCTGCAATTTGCTGAAAATTGTCCATAATGTCCCTAATCATCTAGTTTGAACAGTTATGTTTAAAACATTGTATCCGGAGTGCAACCAAACATGATTTTAGACCTTGTTTATGGAAAAGTGGTTATTTCTGTAAGTTCAATTGCTGCAATTTGCTGAAAATTGTCCATAATAATGTCCCTAATCATCTAGTTTGAACAGTTATGTTTAAAACATTGTATCCGGAGTGCAACCAAACATGATTTTAGACCTTGTTTATGGAAAAGTGGTTATTTCTGTAGGTCAATTGCTGCAATTTGCTGAAAATTGTCCATAATAATGTCCCTAATCATCTAGTTTGAACAGTTATGTTTAAAACATTGTATCCGGAGTGCAACCAAACATGATTTAGACCTTGTTTATGGAAAAGTGTTATTTCTGTAGTTAAATTGCTGCAATTTGCTGAAAATTGTCCATAATAATGTCCCTAATCATCTAGTTTGTTTGAACAGTTATGTTTAAAACATTGTATCCGGAGTGCAACCAAACATGATTTTAGACCTTGTTTATGGAAAAGGGTTATTTTCATAGGTCAATTGCTGCAATTTGCTGAAAATTGTCCATAATAATGTCCCTAATCATCTAGTTTGAACAGTTATGTTTAAAACATTGTATCCGGAGTGCAACCAAACATGATTTAGACCTTGTTTATGGAAAAGTGGTTATTTCTGTAGTTCAATTGCTGCAATTGCTGAAAATTGTCCATAATAATGTCCCTAATCATCTAGTTTGAACAGTTATGTTTAAAACATTGTATCCGGAGTGCAACCAAACATGATTTTAGACCTTGTTTATGGAAAAGTGGTTATTTCTGTAGGTCAATTGCTGCAATTTGCTGAAAATTGTCCATAATAATGTCCCTAATCATCTAGTTTGAACAGTTATGTTTAAAACATTGTATCCGGAGTGCAACCAAACATGATTTAGACCTTGTTTATGGAAAAGTGGTTATTTCTGTAGTTCAATTGCTGCAATTGCTGAAAATTGTCCATAATAATGTCCCTAATCATCTAGTTTGAACAGTTATGTTTAAAACATTGTATCCGGAGTGCAACCAAACATGATTTAGACCTTGTTTATGGAAAAGTGGTTATTTCTGTAGTCAATTGCTGCAATTTGCTGAAAATTGTCCATAATGTCCCTTATCATCTAGTTTGAACAGTTATGTTTAAAACATTGTCCGGAGTGCAACCAAACATGATTTTAGACCTTGTTTATGGAAAAGTGGTTATTTCTGTAGGTCAATTGCTGCAATTTGCTGAAAATTGTCCATAATAATGTCCCTAATCATCTAGTTTGAACAGTTATGTTTAAAACTGTATCCGGAGTGCAACCAAACATGATTTTAGACCTTGTTTATGGAAAAGTGGTTATTTCTGTAGGTCAATTGCTGCAATTTGCTGAAAATTGTCCATAATAATGTCCCTAATCATCTAGTTTGAACAGTTATGTTTAAAACATTGTATCCGGAGTGCAACCAAACATGATTTTAGACCTTGTTTATGGAAAAGTGGTTATTTCTATTGCTGCAATTTGCTGAAAATTGTCCATAATGTCCCTAATCATCTAGTTTGAACAGTTATGTTTAAAACATTGTATCCGGAGTGCAACCAAACATGATTTTAGACCTGTTTTATGAAAAGTGGTTATTTCTGTAGTTCAATGCTGCAATTTGCTGAAAATTGTCCATAATAATGTCCCTAATCATCTAGTTTGAACAGTTATGTTTAAAACATTGTATCCGGAGTGCAACCAAACATGATTTTAGACCTTGTTTATGGAAAAGTGGTTATTTCTGTAGGTCAATTGCTGCAATTTGCTGAAAATTGTCCATAATAATGTCCCTAATCATCTAGTTTGAACAGTTATGTTTAAAACATTGTATCCGGAGTGCAACCAAACATGATTTAGACCTTGTTTATGGAAAAGTGGTTATTTCTGTAGTTCAATTGCTGCAATTTGCTGAAAATTGTCCATAATAATGTCCCTAATCATCTAGTTTGAACAGTTATGTTTAAAACATTGTATCCGGAGTGCAACCAAACATGATTTTAGACCTTGTTTATGGAAAAGTGGTTATTTCTGTAGTTCAATTGCTGCAATTTGCTGAAAATTGTCCATAATGTCCCTAATCATCTAGTTTGAACAGTTATGTTTAAAACATTGTATCCGGAGTGCAACCAAACATGATTTTAGACCTTGTTTATGGAAAAGTGGTTATTTCTGTAGGTCAATTGCTGCAATTTGCTGAAAATTGTCCATAATAATGTCCCTAATCATCTAGTTTGAACAGTTATGTTTAAAACATTGTATCCGGAGTGCAACCAAACATGATTTTAGACCTTGTTTATGGAAAAGTGGTTATTTCTGTAGGTCAATTGCTGCAATTGTTTGCTGAAAATTGTCCATAATAATGTCCCTAATCATCTAGTTTGAACAGTTATGTTTAAAACATTGTATCCGGAGTGCAACCAAACATGATTTTAGACCTTGTTTATGGAAAAGTGGTTATTTCTATTGCTGCAACTTGCTGAAAATTGTCATAATGTCCCTAATCATCTAGTTTGAACAGTTATGTTTAAAACATTGTATCCGGAGTGCAACCAAACATGATTTTAGACCTTGTTTATGGAAAAGTGGTTATTTCTGTAGTTCAATTGCTGCAATTTGCTGAAAATTGTCCATAATAATGTCCCTAATCATCTAGTTTGAACAGTTATGTTTAAAACATTGTATCGGGAGTGCAACCAAACATGATTTAGACCTTGTTTATGGAAAAGTGGTTATTTCTGTAGTTAAATTGCTGCAATTTGCTGAAAATTGTCCATAATAATGTCCCTAATCATCTAGTTTGAACAGTTATGTTTAAAACATTGTATCCGGAGTGCAACCAAACATGATTTTAGACCTTGTTTATGGAAAAGTGGTTATTTCTATTGCTGCAACTTGCTGAAAATTGTCCATAATGTCCCTAATCATCTAGTTTGAACAGTTATGTTTAAAACATTGTATCCGGAGTGCAACCAAACATGATTTAGACCTTGTTTATGGAAAAGTGGTTATTTCTATTGCTGCAACTTGCTGAAAATTGTCCATAATGTCCCTAATCATCTAGTTTGAACAGTTATGTTAAAACATTGTATCCGGAGTGCAACCAAACATGATTTTAGACCTTGTTTATGGAAAAGTGGTTATTTCTGTAAGTCAATTGCTGCAATTTGCTGAAAATTGTCCATAATAATGTCCCTAATCATCTAGTTTGAACAGTTATGTTTAAAACATTGTATCCGGAGTGCAACCAAACATGATTTTAGACCTTGTTTATGGAAAAGTGGTTATTTCTGTAGTTCAATTGCTGCAATTTGCTGAAAATTGTCCATAATAATGTCCCTAATCATCTAGTTTGAACAGTTATGTTTAAAACATTGTATCCGGAGTGCAACCAAACATGATTTAGACCTTGTTTATGGAAAAGTGGTTATTTCTGTAGTTAATTGCTGCAATTTGCTGAAAATTGTCCATAATAATGTCCCTAATCATCTAGTTTGAACAGTTATGTTTAAAACATTGTATCCGGAGTGCAACCAAACATGATTTTAGACCTTGTTTATGGAAAAGTGGTTATTTCTGTAAGTCAATTGCTGCAATTTGCTGAAAATTGTCCATAATAATGTCCCTAATCATCTAGTTTGAACAGTTATGTTTAAAACATTGTATCCGGAGTGCAACCAAACATGATTTTAGACCTTGTTTATGGAAAAGTGGTTATTTCTGTAGTCAATTGCTGCAATTTGCTGAAAATTGTCCATAATAATGTCCCTAATCATCTAGTTTGAACAGTTATGTTTAAAACATTGTATCCGGAGTGCAACCAAACATGATTTAGACCTTGTTTATGGAAAAGTGGTTATTTCTGTAGTTCAATTGCTGCAATTTGCTGAAAATTGTCCATAATAATGTCCCTAATCATCTAGTTTGAACAGTTATGTTTAAAACATTGTATCCGGAGTGCAACCAAACATGATTTTAGACCTTGTTTATGGAAAAATGGTTATTTCTGTAGTCAATTGCTGCAATTTGCTGAAAATTGTCCATAATAATGTCCCTAATCATCTAGTTTGAACAGTTATGTTTAAAACATTGTATCCGGAGTGCAACCAAACATGATTTTAGACCTTGTTTATGGAAAAGTGGTTATTTCTGTAGTTCAATTGCTGCAATTTGCTGAAAATTGTCCATAATAATGTCCCTAATCATCTAGTTTGAACAGTTATGTTTAAAACATTGTATCCGGAGTGCAACCAAACATGATTTTAGACCTTGTTTATGGAAAAGTGGTTATTTCTGTAGGTCAATTGCTGCAATTTGCTGAAAATTGTCCATAATAATGTCCCTAATCATCTAGTTTGAACAGTTATGTTTAAAACATTGTATCCGGAGTGCAACCAAACATGATTTAGACCTTGTTTATGGAAAAAGTGGTTATTTCTGTAGTCAATTGCTGCAATTTGCTGAAAATTGTCCATAATAATGTCCCTAATCATCTAGTTTGAACAGTTATGTTTAAAACATTGTATCCGGAGTGCAACCAAACATGATTTTAGACCTTGTTTATGGAAAAGTGGTTATTTCTGTAGGTCAATTGCTGCAATTTGCTGAAAATTGTCCATAATGTCCCTAATCATCTAGTTTGAACAGTTATGTTTAAAACATTGTATCCGGAGTGCAACCAAACATGATTTTAGACCTTGTTTATGGAAAAGTGGTTATTTCTGTAGTTCAATTGCTGCAATTTGCTGAAAATTGTCCATAATAATGTCCCTAATCATCTAGTTTGAACAGTTATGTTTAAAACATTGTATCCGGAGTGCAACCAAACATGATTTTAGACCTTGTTTATGGAAAAGTGGTTATTCTGTAGGTCAATTGCTGCAATTTGCTGAAAATTGTCCATAATAATGTCCCTAATCATCTAGTTTGAACAGTTATGTTTAAAACATTGTATCCGGAGTGCAACCAAACATGATTTAGACCTTGTTTATGGAAAAGTGGTTATTTCTGTAGTTAAATTGCTGCAATTTGCTGAAAATTGTCCATAATAATGTCCCTAATCATCTAGTTTGAACAGTTATGTTTAAAACATTGTATCCGGAGTGCAACCAAACATGATTTTAGACCTTGTTTATGGAAAAGTGGTTATTTCTGTAGGTCAATTGCTGCAATTTGCTGAAAATTGTCCATAATGTCCCTAATCATCTAGTTTGAACAGTTATGTTTAAAACATTGTATCCGGAGTGCAACCAAACATGATTTTAGACCTTGTTTATGGAAAAGTGGTTATTTCTGTAGGTCAATTGCTGCAATTTGCTGAAAATTGTCCATAATAATGTCCCTAATCATCTAGTTTGAACAGTTATGTTTAAAACATTGTATCCGGAGTGCAACCAAACATGATTTTAGACCTTGTTTATGGAAAAGTGGTTATTTCTGTAGGTCAATTGCTGCAATTTGCTGAAAATTGTCCATAATAATGTCCCTAATCATCTAGTTTGAACAGTTATGTTTAAAACATTGTATCCGGAGTGCAACCAAACATGATTTTAGACCTTGTTTATGGAAAAGTGGTTATTTCTATTGCTGCAACTTGCTGAAAATTGTCCATAATGTCCCTAATCATCTAGTTTGAACAGTTATGTTTAAAACATTGTATCCGGAGTGCAACCAAACATGATTTTAGACCTTGTTTATGGAAAAGTGGTTATTTCTGTAGTTCAATTGCTGCAATTTGCTGAAAATTGTCCATAATAATGTCCCTAATCATCTAGTTTGAACAGTTATGTTTAAAACATTGTATCCGGAGTGCAACCAAACATGATTTAGACCTTGTTTATGGAAAAGTGGTTATTTCTGTAGTTCAATTGCTGCAATTTGCTGAAAATTGTCCATAATAATGTCCCTAATCATCTAGTTTGAACAGTTATGTTTAAAACATTGTATCCGGAGTGCAACCAAACATGATTTTAGACCTTGTTTATGGAAAAGTGGTTATTTCTATTGCTGCAACTTGCTGAAAATTGTCCATAATGTCCCTAATCATCTAGTTTGAACAGTTATGTTTAAAACATTGTATCCGGAGTGCAACCAAACATGATTTTAGACCTTGTTTATGGAAAAGTGGTTATTTCTGTAAGTCAATTGCTGCAATTTGCTGAAAATTGTCCATAATAATGTCCCTAATCATCTAGTTTGAACAGTTATGTTTAAAACATTGTATCCGGAGTGCAACCAAACATGATTTTAGACCTTGTTTATGGAAAAGTGGTTATTTCTATTGCTGCAACTTGCTGAAAATTGTCCATAATGTCCCTAATCATCTAGTTTGAACAGTTATGTTTAAAACATTGTATCCGGAGTGCAACCAAACATGATTTTAGACCTTGTTTATGGAAAAGTGGTTATTTCTATTGCTGCAACTTGCTGAAAATTGTCCATAATGTCCCTAATCATCTAGTTTGAACAGTTATGTTTAAAACATTGTATCCGGAGTGCAACCAAACATGATTTTAGACCTTGTTTATGGAAAAGTGGTTATTTCTGTAAGTCAATTGCTGCAATTTGCTGAAAATTGTCCATAATAATGTCCCTAATCATCTAGTTTGAACAGTTATGTTTAAAACATTGTATCCGGAGTGCAACCAAACATGATTTTAGACCTTGTTTATGGAAAAGTGGTTATTTCTGTATGTCAATTGCTGCAATTTGCTGAAAATTGTCCATAATAATGTCCCTAATCATCTAGTTTGAACAGTTATGTTTAAAACATTGTATCCGGAGTGCAACCAAACATGATTTAGACCTTGTTTATGGAAAAGTGGTTATTTCTGTAGTTCAATTGCTGCAATTTGCTGAAAATTGTCCATAATAATGTCCCTAATCATCTAGTTTGAACAGTTATGTTTAAAACATTGTATCCGGAGTGCAACCAAACATGATTTTAGACCTTGTTTATGGAAAAGTGGTTATTTCTGTAAGTCAATTGCTGCAATTTGCTGAAAATTGTCCATAATAATGTCCCTAATCATCTAGTTTGAACAGTTATGTTTAAAACATTGTATCCGGAGTGCAACCAAACATGATTTTAGACCTTGTTTATGGAAAAGTGGTTATTTCTGTATGTCAATTGCTGCAATTTGCTGAAAATTGTCCATAATAATGTCCCTAATCATCTAGTTTGAACAGTTATGTTTAAAACATTGTATCCGGAGTGCAACCAAACATGATTTAGACCTTGTTTATGGAAAAGTGGTTATTTCTGTAGTTAATTGCTGCAATTTGCTGAAAATTGTCCATAATAATGTCCCTAATCATCTAGTTTGAACAGTTATGTTTAAAACATTGTATCCGGAGTGCAACCAAACATGATTTTAGACCTTGTTTATGGAAAAATGGTTATTTCTGTAGGTCAATTGCTGCAATTTGCTGAAAATTGTCCATAATAATGTCCCTAATCATCTAGTTTGAACAGTTATGTTTAAAACATTGTATCCGGAGTGCAACCAAACATGATTTTAGACCTTGTTTATGGAAAAGTGGTTATTTCTGTAGTTCAATTGCTGCAATTTGCTGAAAATTGTCCATAATAATGTCCCTAATCATCTAGTTTGAACAGTTATGTTTAAAACATTGTATCCGGAGTGCAACCAAACATGATTTTAGACCTTGTTTATGGAAAAGTGGTTATTTCTGTTGCTGCAATTTGCTGAAAATTGTCCATAATGTCCCTAATCATCTAGTTTGAACAGTTATGTTTAAAACATTGTATCCGGAGTGCAACCAAACATGATTTAGACCTTGTTTATGGAAAAGTGGTTATTTCTGTAAGTCAATTGCTGCAATTTGCTGAAAATTGTCCATAATAATGTCCCTAATCATCTAGTTTGAACAGTTATGTTTAAAACATTGTATCCGGAGTGCAACCAAACATGATTTTAGACCTTGTTTATGGAAAAGTGGTTATTTATATTGCTGCAACTTGCTGAAAATTGTCCATAATGTCCCTAATCATCTAGTTTGAACAGTTATGTTTAAAACATTGTATCCGGAGTGCAACCAAACATGATTTTAGACCTTGTTTATGGAAAAGTGGTTATTTCTGTAGTCAATTGCTGCAATTTGCTGAAAATTGTCCATAATAATGTCCCTAATCATCTAGTTTGAACAGTTATGTTTAAAACATTGTATCCGGAGTGCAACCAAACATGATTTTAGACCTTGTTTATGGAAAAGTGGTTATTTCTGTAGGTCAATTGCTGCAATTTGCTGAAAATTGTCCATAATAATGTCCCTAATCATCTAGTTTGAACAGTTATGTTTAAAACATTGTATCCGGAGTGCAACCAAACATGATTTTAGACCTTGTTTATGGAAAAGTGGTTATTTCTGTAGGTCAATTGCTGCAATTTGCTGAAAATTGTCCATAATAATGTCCCTAATCATCTAGTTTGAACAGTTATGTTTAAAACATTGTATCCGGAGTGCAACCAAACATGATTTTAGACCTTGTTTTGGAAAAGTGGTTATTTCTGTAGGTCAATTGCTGCAATTTGCTGAAAATTGTCCATAATAATGTCCCTAATCATCTAGTTTGAACAGTTATGTTTAAAACATTGTATCCGGAGTGCAACCAAACATGATTTTAGACCTTGTTTATGGAAAAGTGGTTATTTCTGTAGGTCAATTGCTGCAATTTGCTGAAAATTGTCCATAATAATGTCCCTAATCATCTAGTTTGAACAGTTATGTTTAAAACATTGTATCCGGAGTGCAACCAAACATGATTTTAGACCTTGTTTATGGAAAAGTGGTTATTTCTGTATGTCAATTGCTGCAATTTGCTGAAAATTGTCCATAATAATGTCCCTAATCATCTAGTTTGAACAGTTATGTTTAAAACATTGTATCCGGAGTGCAACCAAACATGATTTTAGACCTTGTTTATGGAAAAGTGGTTATTTCTGTAGGTCAATTGCTGCAATTTGCTGAAAATTGTCCATAATAATGTCCCTAATCATCTAGTTTGAACAGTTATGTTTAAAACATTGTATCCGGAGTGCAACCAAACATGATTTTAGACCTTGTTTATGGAAAAGTGGTTATTTCTGTAGTTCAATTGCTGCAATTTGCTGAAAATTGTCCATAATAATGTCCCTAATCATCTAGTTTGAACAGTTATGTTTAAAACATTGTATCCGGAGTGCAACCAAACATGATTTTAGACCTTGTTTATGGAAAAGTGGTTATTTCTATTGCTGCAACTTGCTGAAAATTGTCCATAATAATGTCCCTAATCATCTAGTTTGAACAGTTATGTTTAAAACATTGTATCCGGAGTGCAACCAAACATGATTTTAGACCTTGTTTATGGAAAAGTGGTTATTTCTGTAGGTCAATTGCTGCAATTTGCTGAAAATTGTCCATAATAATGTCCCTAATCATCTAGTTTGAACAGTTATGTTTAAAACATTGTATCCGGAGTGCAACCAAACATGATTTTAGACCTTGTTTATGGAAAAATGGTTATTTCTGTAGGTCATTGCTGCAATTTGCTGAAAATTGTCCATAATAATGTCCCTAATCATCTAGTTTGAACAGTTATGTTTAAAACATTGTATCCGGAGTGCAACCAAACATGATTTTAGACCTTGTTTTGGAAAAGTGGTTATTTCTGTAGGTCAATTGCTGCAATTTGCTGAAAATTGTCCATAATAATGTCCCTAATCATCTAGTTTGAACAGTTATGTTTAAAACATTGTATCCGGAGTGCAACCAAACATGATTTTAGACCTTGTTTATGGAAAAGTGGTTATTTCTGTAGGTCAATTGCTGCAATTTGCTGAAAATTGTCCATAATAATGTCCCTAATCATCTAGTTTGAACAGTTATGTTTAAAACATTGTATCCGGAGTGCAACCAAACATGATTTTAGACCTTGTTTATGGAAAAATGGTTATTTCTGTATGTCAATTGCTGCAATTTGCTGAAAATTGTCCATAATAATGTCCCTAATCATCTAGTTTGAACAGTTATGTTTAAAACATTGTATCCGGAGTGCAACCAAACATGATTTTAGACCTTGTTTATGGAAAAGTGGTTATTTCTGTAGGTCAATTGCTGCAATTTGCTGAAAATTGTCCATAATAATGTCCCTAATCATCTAGTTTGAACAGTTATGTTTAAAACATTGTATCCGGAGTGCAACCAAACATGATTTTAGACCTTGTTTATGGAAAAGTGGTTATTTCTGTAGTTCAATTGCTGCAATTTGCTGAAAATTGTCCATAATAATGTCCTAATCATCTAGTTTGAACAGTTATGTTTAAAACATTGTATCCGGAGTGCAACCAAACATGATTTTAGACCTTGTTTATGGAAAAGTGGTTATTTCTATTGCTGCAACTTGCTGAAAATTGTCCATAATGTCCCTAATCATCTAGTTTGAACAGTTATGTTTAAAACATTGTATCCGGAGTGCAACCAAACATGATTTTAGACCTTGTTTATGGAAAAGTGGTTATTTCTATTGCTGCAACTTGCTGAAAATTGTCCATAATGTCCCTAATCATCTAGTTTGAACAGTTATGTTTAAAACATTGTATCCGGAGTGCAACCAAACATGATTTTAGACCTTGTTTATGGAAAAGTGGTTATTTCTGTAGGTCAATTGCTGCAATTTGCTGAAAATTGTCCATAATAATGTCCCTAATCATCTAGTTTGAACAGTTATGTTTAAAACATTGTATCCGGAGTGCAACCAAACATGATTTTAGACCTTGTTTATGGAAAAGTGGTTATTTCTGTATGTCATTGCTGCAATTTGCTGAAAATTGTCCATAATAATGTCCCTAATCATCTAGTTTGAACAGTTATGTTTAAAACATTGTATCCGGAGTGCAACCAAACATGATTTTAGACCTTGTTTTGGAAAAGTGGTTATTTCTGTAGGTCAATTGCTGCAATTTGCTGAAAATTGTCCATAATAATGTCCCTAATCATCTAGTTTGAACAGTTATGTTTAAAACATTGTATCCGGAGTGCAACCAAACATGATTTAGACCTTGTTTATGGAAAAGTGGTTATTTCTGTAGTTCAATTGCTGCAATTTGCTGAAAATTGTCCATAATGTCCCTAATCATCTAGTTTGAACAGTTATGTTTAAAACATTGTATCCGGAGTGCAACCAAACATGATTTTAGACCTTGTTTTGGAAAAGTGGTTATTTCTGTAGGTCAATTGCTGCAATTTGCTGAAAATTGTCCATAATAATGTCCCTAATCATCTAGTTTGAACAGTTATGTTTAAAACATTGTATCCGGAGTGCAACCAAACATGATTTTAGACCTTGTTTATGGAAAAGTGGTTATTTCTGTAGTTCAATTGCTGCAATTTGCTGAAAATTGTCCATAATAATGTCCCTAATCATCTAGTTTGAACAGTTATGTTTAAAACATTGTATCCGGAGTGCAACCAAACATGATTTTAGACCTTGTTTATGGAAAAGTGGTTATTTCTGTAGTTCAATTGCTGCAATTTGCTGAAAATTGTCCATAATAATGTCCCTAATCATCTAGTTTGAACAGTTATGTTTAAAACATTGTATCCGGAGTGCAACCAAACATGATTTTAGACCTTGTTTATGGAAAAGTGGTTATTTCTGTAGTTCAATTGCTGCAATTTGCTGAAAATTGTCCATAATAATGTCCCTAATCATCTAGTTTGAACAGTTATGTTTAAAACATTGTATCCGGAGTGCAACCAAACATGATTTTAGACCTTGTTTATGGAAAAGTGGTTATTTCTATTGCTGCAACTTGCTGAAAATTGTCCATAATGTCCCTAATCATCTAGTTTGAACAGTTATGTTTAAAACATTGTATCCGGAGTGCAACCAAACATGATTTAGACCTTGTTTATGGAAAAGTGGTTATTTCTGTAGTCAATTGCTGCAATTTGCTGAAAATTGTCCATAATAATGTCCCTAATCATCTAGTTTGAACAGTTATGTTTAAAACATTGTATCCGGAGTGCAACCAAACATGATTTTAGACCTTGTTTATGGAAAAGTGGTTATTTCTGTAGGTCAATTGCTGCAATTTGCTGAAAATTGTCCATAATAATGTCCCTAATCATCTAGTTTGAACAGTTATGTTTAAAACATTGTATCCGGAGTGCAACCAAACATGATTTTAGACCTTGTTTATGGAAAAGTGGTTATTTCTGTAGGTCAATTGCTGCAATTTGCTGAAAATTGTCCATAATAATGTCCCTAATCATCTAGTTTGAACAGTTATGTTTAAAACATTGTATCCGGAGTGCAACCAAACATGATTTTAGACCTTGTTTATGGAAAAGTGGTTATTTCTGTAGGTCATTTGCTGCAATTTGCTGAAAATTGTCCATAATAATGTCCCTAATCATCTAGTTTGAACAGTTATGTTTAAAACATTGTATCCGGAGTGCAACCAAACATGATTTTAGACCTTGTTTATGGAAAAGTGGTTATTTCTGTAGTTCAATTGCTGCAATTTGCTGAAAATGTCCATAATAATGTCCCTAATCATCTAGTTTGAACAGTTATGTTTAAAACATTGTATCCGGAGTGCAACCAAACATGATTTTAGACCTTGTTTATGGAAAAGTGGTTATTTCTGTAGTTCAATTGCTGCAAATTGCTGAAAATTGTCCATAATAATGTTCCTAATCATCTAGTTTGAACAGTTATGTTTAAAACATTGTATCCGGAGTGCAACCAAACATGATTTTAGACCTTGTTTATGGAAAAGTGGTTATTTCTATTGCTGCAACTTGCTGAAAATTGTCCATAATGTCCCTAATCATCTAGTTTGAACAGTTATGTTTAAAACATTGTATCCGGAGTGCAACCAAACATGATTTAGACCTTGTTTATGGAAAAGTGGTTATTTCTGTAAGTCAATTGCTGCAATTTGCTGAAAATTGTCCATAATAATGTCCCTAATCATCTAGTTTGAACAGTTATGTTTAAAACATTGTATCCGGAGTGCAACCAAACATGATTTTAGACCTTGTTTATGGAAAAGTGGTTATTTCTGTAGGTCAATTGCTGCAATTTGCTGAAAATTGTCCATAATAATGTCCCTAATCATCTAGTTTGAACAGTTATGTTTAAAACATTGTATCCGGAGTGCAACCAAACATGATTTTAGACCTTGTTTATGGAAAAGTGGTTATTTCTGTAGGTCAATTGCTGCAATTTGCTGAAAATTGTCCATAATAATGTCCCTAATCATCTAGTTTGAACAGTTATGTTTAAAACATTGTATCCGGAGTGCAACCAAACATGATTTTAGACCTTGTTTATGGAAAAATGGTTATTTCTGTAGGTCATTTGCTGCAATTTGCTGAAAATTGTCCATAATAATGTCCCTAATCATCTAGTTTGAACAGTTATGTTTAAAACATTGTATCCGGAGTGCAACCAAACATGATTTTAGACCTTGTTTATGGAAAAGTGGTTATTTCTATTGCTGCAACTTGCTGAAAATTGTCCATAATGTCCCTAATCATCTAGTTTGAACAGTTATGTTTAAAACATTGTATCCGGAGTGCAACCAAACATGATTTTAGACCTTGTTTATGGAAAAGTGGTTATTTCTATTGCTGCAATTGCTGAAAATTGTCCATAATGTCCCTAATCATCTAGTTTGAACAGTTATGTTTAAAACATTGTATCCGGAGTGCAACCAAACATGATTTAGACCTTGTTTATGGAAAAGTGGTTATTTCTGTAGTCAATTGCTGCAATTTGCTGAAAATTGTCCATAATAATGTCCCTAATCATCTAGTTTGAACAGTTATGTTTAAAACATTGTATCCGGAGTGCAACCAAACATGATTTAGACCTTGTTTATGGAAAAGTGGTTATTTCTGTAGTTCAATTGCTGCAATTTGCTGAAAATTGTCCATAATGTCCCTAATCATCTAGTTTGAACAGTTATGTTTAAAACATTGTATCCGGAGTGCAACCAAACATGATTTTAGACCTTGTTTATGGAAAAGTGGTTATTTCTGTAGGTCAATTGCTGCAATTTGCTGAAAATTGTCCATAATAATGTCCCTAATCATCTAGTTTGAACAGTTATGTTTAAAACATTGTATCCGGAGTGCAACCAAACATGATTTTAGACCTTGTTTATGGAAAAGTGGTTATTTCTGTAGTTCAATTGCTGCAATTTGCTGAAAATTGTCCATAATAATGTCCCTAATCATCTAGTTTGAACAGTTATGTTTAAAACATTGTATCCGGAGTGCAACCAAACATGATTTAGACCTTGTTTTGGAAAAGTGGTTATTTCTGTAGGTCAATTGCTGCAATTTGCTGAAAATTGTCCATAATAATGTCCCTAATCATCTAGTTTGAACAGTTATGTTTAAAACATTGTATCCGGAGTGCAACCAAACATGATTTTAGACCTTGTTTATGGAAAAGTGGTTATTTCTGTAGTTCAATTGCTGCAATTTGCTGAAAATTGTCCATAATAATGTCCCTAATCATCTAGTTTGAACAGTTATGTTTAAAACATTGTATCCGGAGTGCAACCAAACATGATTTTAGACCTTGTTTATGGAAAAGTGGTTATTTCTGTAGTTCAATTGCTGCAATTTGCTGAAAATGTCCATAATAATGTCCCTAATCATCTAGTTTGAACAGTTATGTTTAAAACATTGTATCCGGAGTGCAACCAAACATGATTTTAGACCTTGTTTATGGAAAAGTGGTTATTTCTGTAGTTCAATTGCTGCAATTTGCTGAAAATTGTCCATAATAATGTCCCTAATCATCTAGTTTGAACAGTTATGTTTAAAACATTGTATCCGGAGTGCAACCAAACATGATTTTAGACCTTGTTTATGGAAAAGTGGTTATTTCTATTGCTGCAACTTGCTGAAAATTGTCCATAATGTCCCTAATCATCTAGTTTGAACAGTTATGTTTAAAACATTGTATCCGGAGTGCAACCAAACATGATTTAGACCTTGTTTATGGAAAAGTGGTTATTTCTGTAAGTCAATTGCTGCAATTTGCTGAAAATTGTCCATAATAATGTCCCTAATCATCTAGTTTGAACAGTTATGTTTAAAACATTGTATCCGGAGTGCAACCAAACATGATTTTAGACCTTGTTTATGGAAAAGTGGTTATTTCTGTAGGTCAATTGCTGCAATTTGCTGAAAATTGTCCATAATAATGTCCCTAATCATCTAGTTTGAACAGTTATGTTTAAAACATTGTATCCGGAGTGCAACCAAACATGATTTTAGACCTTGTTTATGGAAAAGTGGTTATTTCTGTAGGTCAATTGCTGCAATTTGCTGAAAATTGTCCATAATAATGTCCCTAATCATCTAGTTTGAACAGTTATGTTTAAAACATTGTATCCGGAGTGCAACCAAACATGATTTTAGACCTTGTTTATGGAAAAGTGGTTATTTCTGTAGGTCAATTGCTGCAATTTGCTGAAAATTGTCCATAATAATGTCCCTAATCATCTAGTTTGAACAGTTATGTTTAAAACATTGTATCCGGAGTGCAACCAAACATGATTTTAGACCTTGTTTATGGAAAAGTGGTTATTTCTGTAGTTCAATTGCTGCAATTTGCTGAAAATGTCCATAATAATGTCCCTAATCATCTAGTTTGAACAGTTATGTTTAAAACATTGTATCCGGAGTGCAACCAAACATGATTTTAGACCTTGTTTATGGAAAAGTGGTTATTTCTGTAGTTCAATTGCTGCAAATTGCTGAAAATTGTCCATAATAATGTCCCTAATCATCTAGTTTGAACAGTTATGTTTAAAACATTGTATCCGGAGTGCAACCAAACATGATTTTAGACCTTGTTTATGGAAAAGTGGTTATTTCTATTGCTGCAACTTGCTGAAAATTGTCCATAATGTCCCTAATCATCTAGTTTGAACAGTTATGTTTAAAACATTGTATCCGGAGTGCAACCAAACATGATTTAGACCTTGTTTATGGAAAAGTGGTTATTTCTGTAAGTCAATTGCTGCAATTTGCTGAAAATTGTCCATAATAATGTCCCTAATCATCTAGTTTGAACAGTTATGTTTAAAACATTGTATCCGGAGTGCAACCAAACATGATTTTAGACCTTGTTTATGGAAAAGTGGTTATTTCTGTAGGTCAATTGCTGCAATTTGCTGAAAATTGTCCATAATAATGTCCCTAATCATCTAGTTTGAACAGTTATGTTTAAAACATTGTATCCGGAGTGCAACCAAACATGATTTTAGACCTTGTTTATGGAAAAGTGGTTATTTCTGTAGGTCAATTGCTGCAATTTGCTGAAAATTGTCCATAATAATGTCCCTAATCATCTAGTTTGAACAGTTATGTTTAAAACATTGTATCCGGAGTGCAACCAAACATGATTTTAGACCTTGTTTATGGAAAAGTGGTTATTTCTGTAGGTCAATTGCTGCAATTTGCTGAAAATTGTCCATAATAATGTCCCTAATCATCTAGTTTGAACAGTTATGTTTAAAACATTGTATCCGGAGTGCAACCAAACATGATTTTAGACCTTGTTTATGGAAAAGTGGTTATTTCTATTGCTGCAACTTGCTGAAAATTGTCCATAATGTCCCTAATCATCTAGTTTGAACAGTTATGTTTAAAACATTGTATCCGGAGTGCAACCAAACATGATTTTAGACCTTGTTTATGGAAAAGTGGTTATTTCTATTGCTGCAACTTGCTGAAAATTGTCCATAATGTCCCTAATCATCTAGTTTGAACAGTTATGTTTAAAACATTGTATCCGGAGTGCAACCAAACATGATTTAGACCTTGTTTATGGAAAAGTGGTTATTTCTGTAGTCAATTGCTGCAATTTGCTGAAAATTGTCCATAATAATGTCCCTAATCATCTAGTTTGAACAGTTATGTTTAAAACATTGTATCCGGAGTGCAACCAAACATGATTTAGACCTTGTTTATGGAAAAGTGGTTATTTCTGTAGTTCAATTGCTGCAATTTGCTGAAAATTGTCCATAATGTCCCTAATCATCTAGTTTGAACAGTTATGTTTAAAACATTGTATCCGGAGTGCAACCAAACATGATTTTAGACCTTGTTTATGGAAAAGTGGTTATTTCTGTAGGTCAATTGCTGCAATTTGCTGAAAATTGTCCATAATAATGTCCCTAATCATCTAGTTTGAACAGTTATGTTTAAAACATTGTATCCGGAGTGCAACCAAACATGATTTTAGACCTTGTTTATGGAAAAGTGGTTATTTCTGTAGTTCAATTGCTGCAATTTGCTGAAAATTGTCCATAATAATGTCCCTAATCATCTAGTTTGAACAGTTATGTTTAAAACATTGTATCCGGAGTGCAACCAAACATGATTTTAGACCTTGTTTATGGAAAAGTGGTTATTTCTGTAGTTCAATTGCTGCAATTTGCTGAAAATTGTCCATAATAATGTCCCTAATCATCTAGTTTGAACAGTTATGTTTAAAACATTGTATCCGGAGTGCAACCAAACATGATTTTAGACCTTGTTTATGGAAAAGTGGTTATTTCTGTAGTTCAATTGCTGCAATTTGCTGAAAATTGTCCATAATAATGTCCCTAATCATCTAGTTTGAACAGTTATGTTTAAAACATTGTATCCGGAGTGCAACCAAACATGATTTTAGACCTTGTTTATGGAAAAGTGGTTATTTCTATTGCTGCAACTTGCTGAAAATTGTCCATAATGTCCCTAATCATCTAGTTTGAACAGTTATGTTTAAAACATTGTATCCGGAGTGCAACCAAACATGATTTAGACCTTGTTTATGGAAAAGTGGTTATTTCTGTAAGTCAATTGCTGCAATTTGCTGAAAATTGTCCATAATAATGTCCCTAATCATCTAGTTTGAACAGTTATGTTTAAAACATTGTATCCGGAGTGCAACCAAACATGATTTTAGACCTTGTTTATGGAAAAGTGGTTATTTCTGTAGGTCAATTGCTGCAATTTGCTGAAAATTGTCCATAATAATGTCCCTAATCATCTAGTTTGAACAGTTATGTTTAAAACATTGTATCCGGAGTGCAACCAAACATGATTTTAGACCTTGTTTATGGAAAAGTGGTTATTTCTGTAGGTCAATTGCTGCAATTTGCTGAAAATTGTCCATAATAATGTCCCTAATCATCTAGTTTGAACAGTTATGTTTAAAACATTGTATCCGGAGTGCAACCAAACATGATTTTAGACCTTGTTTATGGAAAAGTGGTTATTTCTGTAGGTCATTGCTGCAATTTGCTGAAAATTGTCCATAATAATGTCCCTAATCATCTAGTTTGAACAGTTATGTTTAAAACATTGTATCCGGAGTGCAACCAAACATGATTTTAGACCTTGTTTATGGAAAAGTGGTTATTTCTGTAGTTCAATTGCTGCAATTTGCTGAAAATGTCCATAATAATGTCCCTAATCATCTAGTTTGAACAGTTATGTTTAAAACATTGTATCCGGAGTGCAACCAAACATGATTTTAGACCTTGTTTATGGAAAAGTGGTTATTTCTGTAGTTCAATTGCTGCAATTTGCTGAAAATTGTCCATAATAATGTCCCTAATCATCTAGTTTGAACAGTTATGTTTAAAACATTGTATCCGGAGTGCAACCAAACATGATTTTAGACCTTGTTTATGGAAAAGTGGTTATTTCTATTGCTGCAACTTGCTGAAAATTGTCCATAATGTCCCTAATCATCTAGTTTGAACAGTTATGTTTAAAACATTGTATCCGGAGTGCAACCAAACATGATTTAGACCTTGTTTATGGAAAAGTGGTTATTTCTGTAGTCAATTGCTGCAATTTGCTGAAAATTGTCCATAATAATGTCCCTAATCATCTAGTTTGAACAGTTATGTTTAAAACATTGTATCCGGAGTGCAACCAAACATGATTTTAGACCTTGTTTATGGAAAAGTGGTTATTTCTGTAGGTCAATTGCTGCAATTTGCTGAAAATTGTCCATAATAATGTCCCTAATCATCTAGTTTGAACAGTTATGTTTAAAACATTGTATCCGGAGTGCAACCAAACATGATTTTAGACCTTGTTTATGGAAAAGTGGTTATTTCTGTAGGTCAATTGCTGCAATTTGCTGAAAATTGTCCATAATAATGTCCCTAATCATCTAGTTTGAACAGTTATGTTTAAAACATTGTATCCGGAGTGCAACCAAACATGATTTTAGACCTTGTTTATGGAAAAGTGGTTATTTCTGTAGGTCAATTGCTGCAATTTGCTGAAAATTGTCCATAATAATGTCCCTAATCATCTAGTTTGAACAGTTATGTTTAAAACATTGTATCCGGAGTGCAACCAAACATGATTTTAGACCTTGTTTATGGAAAAGTGGTTATTTCTATTGCTGCAACTTGCTGAAAATTGTCCATAATGTCCCTAATCATCTAGTTTGAACAGTTATGTTTAAAACATTGTATCCGGAGTGCAACCAAACATGATTTTAGACCTTGTTTATGGAAAAGTGGTTATTTCTGTAGTTCAATTGCTGCAATTTGCTGAAAATGTCCATAATAATGTCCCTAATCATCTAGTTTGAACAGTTATGTTTAAAACATTGTATCCGGAGTGCAACCAAACATGATTTTAGACCTTGTTTATGGAAAAGTGGTTATTTCTGTAGTTCAATTGCTGCAATTTGCTGAAAATTGTCCATAATAATGTCCCTAATCATCTAGTTTGAACAGTTATGTTTAAAACATTGTATCCGGAGTGCAACCAAACATGATTTTAGACCTTGTTTATGGAAAAGTGGTTATTTCTATTGCTGCAACTTGCTGAAAATTGTCCATAATGTCCCTAATCATCTAGTTTGAACAGTTATGTTTAAAACATTGTATCCGGAGTGCAACCAAACATGATTTAGACCTTGTTTATGGAAAAGTGGTTATTTCTGTAAGTCAATTGCTGCAATTTGCTGAAAATTGTCCATAATAATGTCCCTAATCATCTAGTTTGAACAGTTATGTTTAAAACATTGTATCCGGAGTGCAACCAAACATGATTTTAGACCTTGTTTATGGAAAAGTGGTTATTTCTGTAGGTCAATTGCTGCAATTTGCTGAAAATTGTCCATAATAATGTCCCTAATCATCTAGTTTGAACAGTTATGTTTAAAACATTGTATCCGGAGTGCAACCAAACATGATTTTAGACCTTGTTTATGGAAAAGTGGTTATTTCTGTAGGTCAATTGCTGCAATTTGCTGAAAATTGTCCATAATAATGTCCCTAATCATCTAGTTTGAACAGTTATGTTTAAAACATTGTATCCGGAGTGCAACCAAACATGATTTTAGACCTTGTTTATGGAAAAGTGGTTATTTCTGTAGGTCAATTGCTGCAATTTGCTGAAAATTGTCCATAATAATGTCCCTAATCATCTAGTTTGAACAGTTATGTTTAAAACATTGTATCCGGAGTGCAACCAAACATGATTTTAGACCTTGTTTATGGAAAAGTGGTTATTTCTGTAGTTCAATTGCTGCAATTTGCTGAAAATTGTCCATAATAATGTCCCTAATCATCTAGTTTGAACAGTTATGTTTAAAACATTGTATCCGGAGTGCAACCAAACATGATTTTAGACCTTGTTTATGGAAAAGTGGTTATTTCTGTAGTTCAATTGCTGCAATTTGCTGAAAATTGTCCATAATAATGTCCCTAATCATCTAGTTTGAACAGTTATGTTTAAAACATTGTATCCGGAGTGCAACCAAACATGATTTTAGACCTTGTTTATGGAAAAGTGGTTATTTCTATTGCTGCAACTTGCTGAAAATTGTCCATAATGTCCCTAATCATCTAGTTTGAACAGTTATGTTTAAAACATTGTATCCGGAGTGCAACCAAACATGATTTAGACCTTGTTTATGGAAAAGTGGTTATTTCTGTAAGTCAATTGCTGCAATTTGCTGAAAATTGTCCATAATAATGTCCCTAATCATCTAGTTTGAACAGTTATGTTTAAAACATTGTATCCGGAGTGCAACCAAACATGATTTTAGACCTTGTTTATGGAAAAGTGGTTATTTCTGTAGGTCAATTGCTGCAATTTGCTGAAAATTGTCCATAATAATGTCCCTAATCATCTAGTTTGAACAGTTATGTTTAAAACATTGTATCCGGAGTGCAACCAAACATGATTTTAGACCTTGTTTATGGAAAAGTGGTTATTTCTGTAGTCAATTGCTGCAATTTGCTGAAAATTGTCCATAATAATGTCCCTAATCATCTAGTTTGAACAGTTATGTTTAAAACATTGTATCCGGAGTGCAACCAAACATGATTTTAGACCTTGTTTATGGAAAAGTGGTTATTTCTGTAGGTCAATTGCTGCAATTTGCTGAAAATTGTCCATAATAATGTCCCTAATCATCTAGTTTGAACAGTTATGTTTAAAACATTGTATCCGGAGTGCAACCAAACATGATTTTAGACCTTGTTTATGGAAAAGTGGTTATTTCTATTGCTGCAACTTGCTGAAAATTGTCCATAATGTCCCTAATCATCTAGTTTGAACAGTTATGTTTAAAACATTGTATCCGGAGTGCAACCAAACATGATTTTAGACCTTGTTTATGGAAAAGTGGTTATTTCTGTAGTTCAATTGCTGCAATTTGCTGAAAATGTCCATAATAATGTCCCTAATCATCTAGTTTGAACAGTTATGTTTAAAACATTGTATCCGGAGTGCAACCAAACATGATTTTAGACCTTGTTTATGGAAAAGTGGTTATTTCTGTAGTTCAATTGCTGCAATTTGCTGAAAATTGTCCATAATAATGTCCCTAATCATCTAGTTTGAACAGTTATGTTTAAAACATTGTATCCGGAGTGCAACCAAACATGATTTTAGACCTTGTTTATGGAAAAGTGGTTATTTCTATTGCTGCAACTTGCTGAAAATTGTCCATAATGTCCCTAATCATCTAGTTTGAACAGTTATGTTTAAAACATTGTATCCGGAGTGCAACCAAACATGATTTAGACCTTGTTTATGGAAAAGTGGTTATTTCTGTAGGTCAATTGCTGCAATTTGCTGAAAATTGTCCATAATAATGTCCCTAATCATCTAGTTTGAACAGTTATGTTTAAAACATTGTATCCGGAGTGCAACCAAACATGATTTTAGACCTTGTTTATGGAAAAGTGGTTATTTCTGTAGGTCAATTGCTGCAATTTGCTGAAAATTGTCCATAATAATGTCCCTAATCATCTAGTTTGAACAGTTATGTTTAAAACATTGTATCCGGAGTGCAACCAAACATGATTTTAGACCTTGTTTATGGAAAAGTGGTTATTTCTGTAGGTCAATTGCTGCAATTTGCTGAAAATTGTCCATAATAATGTCCCTAATCATCTAGTTTGAACAGTTATGTTTAAAACATTGTATCCGGAGTGCAACCAAACATGATTTTAGACCTTGTTTATGGAAAAGTGGTTATTTCTGTAGGTCAATTGCTGCAATTTGCTGAAAATTGTCCATAATAATGTCCCTAATCATCTAGTTTGAACAGTTATGTTTAAAACATTGTATCCGGAGTGCAACCAAACATGATTTTAGACCTTGTTTATGGAAAAGTGGTTATTTCTGTAGTTCAATTGCTGCAATTTGCTGAAAATGTCCATAATAATGTCCCTAATCATCTAGTTTGAACAGTTATGTTTAAAACATTGTATCCGGAGTGCAACCAAACATGATTTTAGACCTTGTTTATGGAAAAGTGGTTATTTCTGTAGTTCAATTGCTGCAATTTGCTGAAAATTGTCCATAATAATGTCCCTAATCATCTAGTTTGAACAGTTATGTTTAAAACATTGTATCCGGAGTGCAACCAAACATGATTTTAGACCTTGTTTATGGAAAAGTGGTTATTTCTATTGCTGCAATTTGCTGAAAATTGTCCATAATGTCCCTAATCATCTAGTTTGAACAGTTATGTTTAAAACATTGTATCCGGAGTGCAACCAAACATGATTTAGACCTTGTTTATGGAAAAGTGGTTATTTCTGTAGTCAATTGCTGCAATTTGCTGAAAATTGTCCATAATAATGTCCCTAATCATCTAGTTTGAACAGTTATGTTTAAAACATTGTATCCGGAGTGCAACCAAACATGATTTTAGACCTTGTTTATGGAAAAGTGGTTATTTCTGTAGGTCAATTGCTGCAATTTGCTGAAAATTGTCCATAATAATGTCCCTAATCATCTAGTTTGAACAGTTATGTTTAAAACATTGTATCCGGAGTGCAACCAAACATGATTTTAGACCTTGTTTATGGAAAAGTGGTTATTTCTGTAGGTCAATTGCTGCAATTTGCTGAAAATTGTCCATAATAATGTCCCTAATCATCTAGTTTGAACAGTTATGTTTAAAACATTGTATCCGGAGTGCAACCAAACATGATTTTAGACCTTGTTTATGGAAAAGTGGTTATTTCTGTAGGTCATTGCTGCAATTTGCTGAAAATTGTCCATAATAATGTCCCTAATCATCTAGTTTGAACAGTTATGTTTAAAACATTGTATCCGGAGTGCAACCAAACATGATTTTAGACCTTGTTTATGGAAAAGTGGTTATTTCTATTGCTGCAACTTGCTGAAAATTGTCCATAATGTCCCTAATCATCTAGTTTGAACAGTTATGTTTAAAACATTGTATCCGGAGTGCAACCAAACATGATTTTAGACCTTGTTTATGGAAAAGTGGTTATTTCTATTGCTGCAACTTGCTGAAAATTGTCCATAATGTCCCTAATCATCTAGTTTGAACAGTTATGTTTAAAACATTGTATCCGGAGTGCAACCAAACATGATTTAGACCTTGTTTATGGAAAAGTGGTTATTTCTGTAGTCAATTGCTGCAATTTGCTGAAAATTGTCCATAATAATGTCCCTAATCATCTAGTTTGAACAGTTATGTTTAAAACATTGTATCCGGAGTGCAACCAAACATGATTTAGACCTTGTTTATGGAAAAGTGGTTATTTCTGTAGTTCAATTGCTGCAATTTGCTGAAAATTGTCCATAATGTCCCTAATCATCTAGTTTGAACAGTTATGTTTAAAACATTGTATCCGGAGTGCAACCAAACATGATTTTAGACCTTGTTTATGGAAAAGTGGTTATTTCTGTAGGTCAATTGCTGCAATTTGCTGAAAATTGTCCATAATAATGTCCCTAATCATCTAGTTTGAACAGTTATGTTTAAAACATTGTATCCGGAGTGCAACCAAACATGATTTTAGACCTTGTTTATGGAAAAGTGGTTATTTCTGTAGTTCAATTGCTGCAATTTGCTGAAAATTGTCCATAATAATGTCCCTAATCATCTAGTTTGAACAGTTATGTTTAAAACATTGTATCCGGAGTGCAACCAAACATGATTTTAGACCTTGTTTATGGAAAAGTGGTTATTTCTGTAGTTCAATTGCTGCAATTTGCTGAAAATGTCCATAATAATGTCCCTAATCATCTAGTTTGAACAGTTATGTTTAAAACATTGTATCCGGAGTGCAAACCAAACATGATTTTAGACCTTGTTTATGGAAAAGTGGTTATTTCTGTAGTTCAATTGCTGCAATTTGCTTGAAAATTGTCCATAATAATGTTCCTAGTCATCTAGTTTGACAGTTATGTTTAAAACTTGTATCCGGAGTGCAACCAACATGATTTTAGACCTTGTTTATGGAAAAGTGTTATTTCTATTGCTGCAAACTTGCTGAAAATTGTCCATAATGTCCCTAATCATCTAGTTTGAACAGTTATGTTTAAAACATTGTATCCGGAGTGCAACCAAACATGATTTAGACCTTGTTTATGGAAAAGTGGTTATTTCTATTGCTGCAACTTGCTGAAAATTGTCCATAATGTCCCTAATCATCTAGTTTGAACAGTTATGTTTAAAAACATTGTATCCGGAGTGCAACCAAACATGATTTAGACCTTGTTTATGGAAAAAGTGGTTATTTCTGTAAGTCAATTGCTGCAATTTGCTGAAAATTGTCCATAATAATGTCCCTAATCATCTAGTTTGAACAGTTATGTTTTAAAACATTGTATCCGGAGTGCAACCAAACATGATTTTAGACCTTGTTTATGGAAAAGTGGTTATTTTCTGTAGGTCAATTGCTGCAATTTTGCTGAAAATTGTCCATAATAATGTCCCTAATCATCTAGTTTGAACAGTTATGTTTAAAACATTGTATCCGGAGTGCAACCAAACATGATTTTAAACCTTGTTTAAGGAAACGTGGTTATTTCTGTAGGTCAATTGCTGCAATTTGCTGAAAATTGTCCATAATAATGTCCCTAATCATCTAGTTTGAACAGTTATGTTTAAAACATTGTATCCGGAGTGCAACCAAACATGATTTAGACCTTGTTTATGGAAAAATGGTTATTTCTGTAGGTCATTTGCTGCAATTTGCTGAAAATTGTCCATAATAATGTCCTAATCATCTAGTTTGAACAGTTATGTTTAAAACATTGTATCCGGAGTGCAACCAAACATGATTTTAGACCTTGTTTATGGAAAAGTGGTTATTTCTATTGCTGCAACTTGCTGAAAATTGTCCATAATGTCCCTAATCATCTAGTTGAAACAGTTATGTTTAAAACATTGTATCCGGAGTGCAACCAAACATGATTTTAGACCTTGTTTATGGAAAAGTGGTTATTTCTATTGCTGCAACTTGCTGAAAATTGTCCATAATGTCCCTAATCATCTAGTTTGAACAGTTATGTTTAAAACATTGTATCCGGAGTGCAACCAAACATGATTTAGACCTTGTTTATGGAAAAGTGGTTATTTCTGTAAGTCAATTGCTGCAATTTGCTGAAAGTTGTCCATAATAATGTCCCTAATCATCTAGTTTGAACAGTTATGTTTAAAACATTGTATCCGGAGTGCAACCAAACATGATTTACACCTTGTTTATGGAAAAGTGGTTATTTCTGTAGTTCAATTGCTGCAATTTGCTGAAAATTGTCCATAATGTCCCTTAATCATCTAGTTTGAACAGTTATGTTTAAAACATTGTATCCGGAGTGCAACCAAACATGATTTTAGACCTTGTTTTGGAAAAGTGGTTATTTCTGTAGGTCAATTGCTGCAATTTGCTGAAAATTGTCCATAATAATGTCCCTAATCATCTAGTTTGAACAGTTATGTTTAAAACATTGTATCCGGAGTGCAACCAAACATGATTTTAGACCTTGTTTATGGAAAAGTGGTTATTTCTGTAGTTTCAATTGCTGCAATTTGCTTGAAAATTGTCCATAATAATGTTCCTAGTCATCTAGTTTGAACAGTTATGTTTAAAACATTGTATCCGGAGTGCAACCAAACATGATTTTAGACCTTGTTTATGGAAAAGTGTTATTTCTGTAGGTCAATTGCTGCAATTTGCCTGAAAATTGTCAATAATAATGTCCCTAATCATCTAGTTTGAACAGTTATGTTTAAAACATTGTATCCGGAGTGCAACCAAACATGATTTTAAACCTTGTTTAAGGAAACGTGGTTATTTCTGTAGGTCAATTGCTGCAATTTGCTGAAAATTGTCCATAATAATGTCCCTAATCATCTAGTTTGAACAGTTATGTTTAAAACATTGTATCCGGAGTGCAACCAAACATGATTTTAGACCTTGTTTATGGAAAAATGGTTATTTCTGTAGGTCATTTGCTGCAATTTGCTGAAAATTGTCCATAATAATGTCCCTAATCATCTAGTTTGAACAGTTATGTTTAAAACATTGTATCCGGAGTGCAACCAAACATGATTTTAGACCTTGTTTATGGAAAAGTGGTTATTTTCTATTGCTGCAACTTGCTGAAAATTGTCCATAATGTCCCTAATCATCTAGTTTGAACAGTTATGTTTAAAACATTGTATCCGGAGTGCAACCAAACATGATTTAGACCTTGTTTATGGAAAAGTGGTTATTTCTATTGCTGCAACTTGCTGAAAATTGTCCATAATGTCCCTAATCATCTAGTTTGAACAGTTATGTTTAAAACATTGTATCCGGAGTGCAACCAAACATGATTTAGACCTTGTTTATGGAAAAGTGGTTATTTCTGTAAGTCAATTGCTGCAATTTGCTGAAAAATTGTCCATAATAATGTCCCTAATCATCTAGTTTGAACAGTTATGTTTAAAAACATTGTATCCGGAGTGCAACCAAACATGATTTACACCTTGTTTATGGAAAAGTGGTTATTTCTGTAGTTCAATTGCTTGCAATTTGCTGAAAATTGTCCATAATGTCCCTTAATCATCTAGTTTGAACAGTTATGTTTAAAACATTGTATCCGGAGTGCAACCAAACATGATTTTAGACCTTGTTTTTGGAAAAGTGGTTATTTCTGTAGGTCAATTGCTGCAATTTGCTGAAAATTGTCCATAATAATGTCCCTAATCATCTAGTTTGAACAGTTATGTTTAAAAACATTGTATCCGGAGTGCAACCAAACATGATTTTAGACCTTGTTTATGGAAAAGTGGTTATTTCTGTAGTTCAATTGCTGCAATTTGCTTGAAAATTGTCCATAATAATGTTCCTAGTCATCTAGTTTGAACAGTTATGTTTAAAACATTGTATCCGGAGTGCAACCAAACATGATTTTAGACCTTGTTTATGGAAAAGTGGTTATTTCTGTAGTTCAATTGCTGCAATTTGCTTGAAAATGTTCCATAATAATGTCCCTAATCATCTAGTTTGAACAGTTATGTTTAAAACATTGTATCCGGGAGTGCAACCAAACATGATTTTAGACCTTGTTTATGGAAAAGTGGTTATTTCTGTAGTTCAATTGCTGCAATTTGCTTGAAAAATTGTCCATAATAATGTCCCTAATCATCTAGTTTGAACAGTTATGTTTAAAAACATTGTATCCGGAGTGCAACCAAACATGATTTAGACCTTGTTTATGGAAAAGTGGTTATTTCTGTAGTTAACTTGCTGCAATTTGCTGAAAATTGTCCATAATAATGTCCCTAATCATCTAGTTTGAACAGTTATGTTTTAAAACATTGTATCCGGAGTGCAACCAAACATGATTTAGACCTTGTTTATGGAAAAGTGGTTATTTCTGTAGTTCAATTGCTGCAATTTGCTGAAAATTGTCCATAATAATGTCCCTAATCATCTAGTTTGAACAGTTATGTTTTAAAACATTGTATCCGGAGTGCAACCAAACATGATTTACACCTTGTTTATGGAAAAGTGGTTATTTCTGTAGTTCAATTGCTGCAATTTGCTGAAAATTGTCCATAATGTCCCTTAATCATCTAGTTTGAACAGTTATGTTTAAAACATTGTATCCGGAGTGCAACCAAACATGATTTTAGACCTTGTTTTTGGAAAAGTGGTTATTTCTGTAGGTCAATTGCTGCAATTTGCTTGAAAATTGTCCATAATAATGTTCCTAGTCATCTAGTTTGAACAGTTATGTTTAAAACATTGTATCCGGAGTGCAACCAAACATGATTTTAGACCTTGTTTATGGAAAAGTGGTTATTTCTATTGCTGGCAACTTGCTGAAAATTGTCCATAATGTCCCTAATCATCTAGTTTGAAACAGTTATGTTTAAAACATTGTATCCGGAGTGCAACCAAACATGATTTTAGACCTTGTTTATGGAAAAGTGGTTATTTCTGTAGTTCAATTGCTGCAATTTGCTTGAAAATTGTCCATAATAATGTTCCTAGTCATCTAGTTTGAACAGTTATGTTTAAAACATTGTATCCGGAGTGCAAACCAAACATGATTTTAGACCTTGTTTATGGAAAAGTGGTTATTTCTGTAGTTCAATTGCTGCAATTTGCTTGAAAATTGTCCATAATAATGTTCCTAGTCATCTAGTTTGAACAGTTATGTTTAAAACATTGTATCCGGAGTGCAACCAAACATGATTTTAGACCTTGTTTATGGAAAAGTGGTTATTTCTATTGCTGCAACTTGCTGAAAATTGTCCATAATGTCCCTAATCATCTAGTTTGAACAGTTATGTTTAAAACATTGTATCCGGAGTGCAACCAAACATGATTTTAGACCTTGTTTATGGAAAAGTGGTTATTTCTGTAGTTCAATTGCTGCAATTTGCTTGAAAATTTTCCATAATAATGTCCCTAATCATCTAGTTTGAACAGTTTATGTTTAAAACATTGTATCCGGAGTGCAACCAAACATGATTTAGACCTTGTTTATGGAAAAAGTGGTTATTTCTGTAGTTAAATTGCTGCAATTTGCTGAAAATTGGTCCATAATAATGTCCCTAATCATCTAGTTTGAACAGTTATGTTTAAAACATTGTATCCGGAGTGCAACCAAACATGATTTTAGACCTTGTTTATGGAAAAGTGGTTATTTCTGTAGTTCAATTGCTGCAATTTGCTTGAAAATTGTCCATAATAATGTTCCTAGTCATCTAGTTTGAACAGTTATGTTTAAAACATTGTATCCGGAGTGCAACCAAACATGATTTTAGACCTTGTTTATGGAAAAGTGGGTTATTTCTGTAGTTCAAATTGCTGCAATTTTGCTGAAAATTTGTCCCATAATAATGTCCCTAATCATCTAGTTTGAACAGTTATGTTTAAAACATTGTATCCGGAGTGCAACCAAACATGATTTACACCTTGTTTATGGAAAAGTGGTTATTTCTGTAGTTCAATTGCTGCAATTTTCTGAAAATTGTCCATAATGTCCCTTAATCATCTAGTTTGAACAGTTATGTTTAAAACATTGTATCCGGAGTGCAACCAAACATGATTTTAGACCTTGTTTTTGGAAAAAGTGGTTATTTCTGTAGGTCAATTGCTGCAATTTGCTTGAAAATTGTCCATAATAATGTTCCTAGTCATCTAGTTTGAACAGTTATGTTTAAAACATTGTATCCGGAGTGCAACCAAACATGATTTTAGACCTTGTTTATGGAAAAGTGGTTATTTCTATTGCTGCAACTTGCTGAAAATTGTCCATAATGTCCCTAATCATCTAGTTTGAACAGTTATGTTTAAAACATTGTATCCGGAGTGCAACCAAACATGATTTAGACTTGTTTATGGAAAAGTGGTTATTTCTATTGCTGCAACTTGCTGAAAATTGTCCATAATGTCCCTAATCATCTAGTTTGAACAGTTATGTTTAAAAACATTGTATCCGGAGTGCAACCAAACATGATTTAGACCTGTTTATGGAAAAGTGGTTATTTCTATTGCTGCAACTTGCTGAAAATTGTCCATAATGTCCCTAATCATCTAGTTTGAACAGTTATGTTTAAAACATTGTATCCGGAGTGCACCAAACATGATTTTAGACCTTGTTAATGGAAAAGTGGTTATTTCTATTGCTGCAACTTGCTGAAAATTGTCCATAATGTCCCTAATCATCTAGTTTGAACAGTTATGTTTAAAACATTGTATCCGGAGTGCAACCAAAACATGATTTAAGACCTTGTTTATGGAAAAAGTGGTTATTTCTGTAGTTCAATTGCTGGCAATTTAGCTTGAAAATTTCCATAATAATGTCCCTAATCATCTAGTTTGAACAGTTATGTTTAAACATTGTATCCGGAGTGCAACCAAACATGATTTAGACCTTGTTTATGGAAAAGTGGTTATTTCTGTAGTTAACATTGCTGCAATTGCTGAAAATTGTCCATAATAATGTCCCTAATCATCTAGTTTGAACAGTTAATGTTTAAAACATTGTATCCGGAGTGCAACCAAACATTATTTAGACCTTGTTTATGGAAAAGTGGGTTATTTCTGTAGTTCAATTGCTGCAATTTGCTGAAAATTGTCCATAATAATGTCCCTAATCATCTAGTTTGAACAGTTATGTTTAAAACATTGTATCCGGAGTGCAACCAAACATGATTTACACCTTGTTTATGGGAAAAGTGGTTATTTCTGTAGTTCAATTGCTGCAATTTGCTGAAAATTGTCCCATAATGTCCCTTAATCATCTAGTTTGAACAGTTATGTTTAAAACATTGTATCCGGAGTGCAACCAAACATGATTTTAGACCTTGTTTTTGGAAAAGTGGTTATTTCTGTAGGTCAATTGCTGCAATTTGCTGAAAATTGTCCATAATAATGTCCCTAATCATCTAGTTTGAACAGTTATGTTTAAAACATTGTATCCGGAGTGCAACCAAACATGATTTTAGACCTTGTTTATGGAAAAGTGGTTATTTCTATTGCTGCAACTTGCTGAAAATTGTCCATAATGTCCCTAATCATCTAGTTTGAACAGTTATGTTTAAAACATTGTATCCGGAGTGCAACCAAACATGATTTTAGACCTTGTTTATGGAAAAGTGGTTATTTCTGTAGTTCAATTGCTGCAATTTGCTGAAAATTGTCCATAATAATGTCCCTAATCATCTAGTTTGAACAGTTATGTTTAAAACATTGTATCCGGAGTGCAACCAAACATGATTTTAGACCTTGTTTATGGAAAAGTGGTTATTTCTGTAGTTCAATTGCTGCAATTTGCTGAAAATTGTCCATAATAATGTCCCTAATCATCTAGTTTGAACAGTTATGTTTAAAACATTGTATCCGGAGTGCAACCAAACATGATTTTAGACCTTGTTTATGGAAAAGTGGTTATTTCTATTGCTGCAACTTGCTGAAAATTGTCCATAATGTCCCTAATCATCTAGTTTGAACAGTTATGTTTAAAACATTGTATCCGGAGTGCAACCAAACATGATTTTAGACCTTGTTTATGGAAAAGTGGTTATTTCTGTAGTTCAATTGCTGCAATTTGCTGAAAATTGTCCATAATAATGTCCCTAATCATCTAGTTTGAACAGTTATGTTTAAAACATTGTATCCGGAGTGCAACCAAACATGATTTAGACCTTGTTTATGGAAAAGTGGTTATTTCTGTAGTTAATTGCTGCAATTTGCTGAAAATTGTCCATAATAATGTCCCTAATCATCTAGTTTGAACAGTTATGTTTAAAACATTGTATCCGGAGTGCAACCAAACATGATTTTAGACCTTGTTTATGGAAAAGTGGTTATTTCTGTAGTTCAATTGCTGCAATTTGCTGAAAATTGTCCATAATAATGTTCCTAATCATCTAGTTTGAACAGTTATGTTTAAAACATTGTATCCGGAGTGCAACCAAACATGATTTTAGACCTTGTTTATGGAAAAGTGGTTATTTCTGTAGTTCAATTGCTGCAATTTGCTGAAAATTGTCCATAATAATGTCCTAGTCATCTAGTTTGAACAGTTATGTTTAAAACATTGTATCCGGAGTGCAACCAAACATGATTTTAGACCTTGTTTATGGAAAAGTGGTTATTTCTGTAGGTCAATTGCTGCAATTTGCTGAAAATTGTCCATAATAATGTCCCTAATCATCTAGTTTGAACAGTTATGTTTAAAACATTGTATCCGGAGTGCAACCAAACATGATTTTAGACCTTGTTTATGGAAAAGTGGTTATTTCTGTAGGTCAATTGCTGCAATTTGCTGAAAATTGTCCATAATAATGTCCCTAATCATCTAGTTTGAACAGTTATGTTTAAAACATTGTATCCGGAGTGCAACCAAACATGATTTAGACCTTGTTTATGGAAAAGTGGTTATTTCTGTAAGTCAATTGCTGCAATTTGCTGAAAATTGTCCATAATAATGTCCCTAATCATCTAGTTTGAACAGTTATGTTTAAAACATTGTATCCGGAGTGCAACCAAACATGATTTTAGACCTTGTTTATGGAAAAGTGGTTATTTCTGTAGTCAATTGCTGCAATTTGCTAAAAATTGTCCATAATAATGTCCCTAATCATCTAGTTTGAACAGTTATGTTTAAAACATTGTATCCGGAGTGCAACCAAACATGATTTTAGACCTTGTTTATGGAAAAGTGGTTATTTCTGTAGGTCAATTGCTGCAATTTGCTGAAAATTGTCCATAATAATGTCCCTAATCATCTAGTTTGAACAGTTATGTTTAAAACATTGTATCCGGAGTGCAACCAAACATGATTTTAGACCTTGTTTATGGAAAAGTGGTTATTTCTGTAGTTCAATTGCTGCAATTTGCTGAAAATTGTCCATAATAATGTTCCTAATCATCTAGTTTGAACAGTTATGTTTAAAACATTGTATCCGGAGTGCAACCAAACATGATTTTAGACCTTGTTTATGGAAAAGTGGTTATTTCTGTAGTTCAATTGCTGCAATTTGCTGAAAATTGTCCATAATAATGTCCTAATCATCTAGTTTGAACAGTTATGTTTAAAACATTGTATCCGGAGTGCAACCAAACATGATTTTAGACCTTGTTTATGGAAAAGTGGTTATTTCTGTAGGTCAATTGCTGCAATTTGCTGAAAATTGTCCATAATAATGTCCCTAATCATCTAGTTTGAACAGTTATGTTTAAAACATTGTATCCGGAGTGCAACCAAACATGATTTTAGACCTTGTTTATGGAAAAGTGGTTATTTCTGTAGGTCAATTGCTGCAATTTGCTGAAAATTGTCCATAATAATGTCCCTAATCATCTAGTTTGAACAGTTATGTTTAAAACATTGTATCCGGAGTGCAACCAAACATGATTTAGACCTTGTTTATGGAAAAGTGGTTATTTCTGTAGTCAATTGCTGCAATTTGCTGAAAATTGTCCATAATAATGTCCCTAATCATCTAGTTTGAACAGTTATGTTTAAAACATTGTATCCGGAGTGCAACCAAACATGATTTTAGACCTTGTTTATGGAAAAGTGGTTATTTCTGTAGTCAATTGCTGCAATTTGCTAAAAATTGTCCATAATAATGTCCCTAATCATCTAGTTTGAACAGTTATGTTTAAAACATTGTATCCGGAGTGCAACCAAACATGATTTTAGACCTTGTTTATGGAAAAGTGGTTATTTCTGTAGGTCAATTGCTGCAATTTGCTGAAAATTGTCCATAATAATGTCCCTAATCATCTAGTTTGAACAGTTATGTTTAAAACATTGTATCCGGAGTGCAACCAAACATGATTTTAGACCTTGTTTATGGAAAAGTGGTTATTTCTGTAGTTCAATTGCTGCAATTTGCTGAAAATTGTCCATAATAATGTCCCTAATCATCTAGTTTGAACAGTTATGTTTAAAACATTGTATCCGGAGTGCAACCAAACATGATTTTAGACCTTGTTTATGGAAAAGTGGTTATTTCTATTGCTGCAACTTGCTGAAAATTGTCCATAATGTCCCTAATCATCTAGTTTGAACAGTTATGTTTAAAACATTGTATCCGGAGTGCAACCAAACATGATTTTAGACCTTGTTTATGGAAAAGTGGTTATTTCTGTAGTTCAATTGCTGCAATTTGCTGAAAATTGTCCATAATAATGTCCCTAATCATCTAGTTTGAACAGTTATGTTTAAAACATTGTATCCGGAGTGCAACCAAACATGATTTAGACCTTGTTTATGGAAAAGTGGTTATTTCTGTAGTTAAATTGCTGCAATTTGCTGAAAATTGTCCATAATAATGTCCCTAATCATCTAGTTTGAACAGTTATGTTTAAAACATTGTATCCGGAGTGCAACCAAACATGATTTTAGACCTTGTTTATGGAAAAGTGGTTATTTCTGTAGTTCAATTGCTGCAATTTGCTGAAAATTGTCCATAATAATGTCCCTAATCATCTAGTTTGAACAGTTATGTTTAAAACATTGTATCCGGAGTGCAACCAAACATGATTTTAGACCTTGTTTATGGAAAAGTGGTTATTTCTGTAGTTCAATTGCTGCAATTTGCTGAAAATTGTCCATAATAATGTCCCTAATCATCTAGTTTGAACAGTTATGTTTAAAACATTGTATCCGGAGTGCAACCAAACATGATTTTAGACCTTGTTTATGGAAAAGTGGTTATTTCTGTAGTTCAATTGCTGCAATTTGCTGAAAATTGTCCATAATAATGTTCCTAATCATCTAGTTTGAACAGTTATGTTTAAAACATTGTATCCGGAGTGCAACCAAACATGATTTTAGACCTTGTTTTGGAAAAGTGGTTATTTCTGTAGGTCAATTGCTGCAATTTGCTGAAAATTGTCCATAATAATGTCCCTAATCATCTAGTTTGAACAGTTATGTTTAAAACATTGTATCCGGAGTGCAACCAAACATGATTTTAGACCTTGTTTATGGAAAAGTGGTTATTTCTGTAGGTCAATTGCTGCAATTTGCTGAAAATTGTCCATAATAATGTCCCTAATCATCTAGTTTGAACAGTTATGTTTAAAACATTGTATCCGGAGTGCAACCAAACATGATTTAGACCTTGTTTATGGAAAAGTGGTTATTTCTGTAAGTCAATTGCTGCAATTTGCTGAAAATTGTCCATAATAATGTCCCTAATCATCTAGTTTGAACAGTTATGTTTAAAACATTGTATCCGGAGTGCAACCAAACATGATTTTAGACCTTGTTTATGGAAAAGTGGTTATTTCTGTAAGTCAATTGCTGCAATTTGCTGAAAATTGTCCATAATAATGTCCCTAATCATCTAGTTTGAACAGTTATGTTTAAAACATTGTATCCGGAGTGCAACCAAACATGATTTTAGACCTTGTTTATGGAAAAGTGGTTATTTCTGTAGGTCAATTGCTGCAATTTGCTGAAAATTGTCCATAATAATGTCCCTAATCATCTAGTTTGAACAGTTATGTTTAAAACATTGTATCCGGAGTGCAACCAAACATGATTTAGACCTTGTTTATGGAAAAGTGGTTATTTCTGTAGTTAAATTGCTGCAATTTGCTGAAAATTGTCCATAATAATGTCCCTAATCATCTAGTTTGAACAGTTATGTTTAAAACATTGTATCCGGAGTGCAACCAAACATGATTTTAGACCTTGTTTATGGAAAAGTGGTTATTTCTGTAGGTCAATTGCTGCAATTTGCTGAAAATTGTCCATAATGTCCCTAATCATCTAGTTTGAACAGTTATGTTTAAAACATTGTATCCGGAGTGCAACCAAACATGATTTTAGACCTTGTTTATGGAAAAGTGGTTATTTCTGTAGGTCAATTGCTGCAATTTGCTTGAAAATTGTCCATAATAATGTTCCTAATCATCTAGTTTGAACAGTTATGTTTAAAACATTGTATCCGGAGTGCAACCAAACATGATTTTAGACCTTGTTTATGGAAAAGTGGTTATTTCTATTGCTGCAACTTGCTGAAAATTGTCCATAATGTCCCTAATCATCTAGTTTGAACAGTTATGTTTAAAACATTGTATCCGGAGTGCAACCAAACATGATTTAGACCTTGTTTATGGAAAAGTGGTTATTTCTATTGCTGCAACTTGCTGAAAATTGTCCATAATGTCCCTAATCATCTAGTTTGAACAGTTATGTTTAAAACATTGTATCCGGAGTGCAACCAAACATGATTTTAGACCTTGTTTATGGAAAAGTGGTTATTTCTATTGCTGCAACTTGCTGAAAATTGTCTATAATGTCCCTAATCATCTAGTTTGAACAGTTATGTTTAAAACATTGTATCCGGAGTGCAACCAAACATGATTTTAGACCTTGTTTATGGAAAAGTGATTATTTCTGTAGTTCAATTGCTGCAATTTGCTTGAAAATTTTCCATAATAATGTCCCTAATCATCTAGTTTGAACAGTTATGTTTAAAACATTGTATCCGGAGTGCAACCAAACATGATTTAGACCTTGTTTATGGAAAAGTGGTTATTTCTGTAGTTAAATTGCTGCAATTTGCTGAAAATTGTCCATAATAATGTCCCTAATCATCTAGTTTGAACAGTTATGTTTAAAACATTGTATCCGGAGTGCAACCAAACATGATTTTAGACCTTGTTTATGGAAAAGTGGTTATTTCTGTAGTTCAATTGCTGCAATTTGCTGAAAATTGTCCATAATAATGTTCCTAATCATCTAGTTTGAACAGTTATGTTTAAAACATTGTATCCGGAGTGCAACCAAACATGATTTTAGACCTTGTTTATGGAAAAGTGGTTATTTCTATTGCTGCAACTTGCTGAAAATTGTCCATAATGTCCCTAATCATCTAGTTTGAACAGTTATGTTTAAAACATTGTATCCGGAGTGCAACCAAACATGATTTAGACCTTGTTTATGGAAAAGTGGTTATTTCTGTAAGTCAATTGTCATGTACTGTCATGTTGTGTCTTGTCTCTGTCCTTTCCCTTCACCCTGTCTCCCTCTGCTGGTCGTTGTTAGGTTACCTTTTCTCCCCTCTTTCCCCCAGCTGTGCCTTGTCTCCTCCTAACCACCTCGTCACCCCTTTTCCCACCTGTTCCCTTTTCCCTCTGATTAGGTCCCTATATCTCTCTCTGTTTCTGCTCCTGTCTTTGTCGGATTCTTGTTTGTTGTGTTTCATGCCTGAACCAGACTGTCGTCATGTTTGCTGTAACCTTGTCTTGTCCTGTCGGAATCTGCCGGTCCGTCTGAGCCTACCTATGTTTGGTAATTAAAGAAGCTCTGTTTAAGTTAAGTCGCTTTTGGGTCCTCATTCACGCACCGTAACAGAAGAATCCGACCAAGAATGGACCCAGCGACTTCGGATCCTCTCCACTCAGCCGTCGAGATCCAGGGAGCGATGCTAGGCAGACACGAGCAGGAATTGTCTGCTGCTCGACATGCCGTTGAGACCCTGGCCACCCAAGTCTCCAACCTCACAGAACAGGTTCACCATCTCCGCCTCGATCCACCGGCCACTTCCAGGGCTTTCGAATCTCCGGAGCCCAGAATCAATAACCCGCCGTGTTACTCTGGGGAGCCCACTGAATGCCGCTCGTTCCTCACCCAGTGTGATATTGTGTTTTCTCTCCAGCCCAACACTTACTCCAGGAGCACTGCTCGTGTCGCCTACGTCATATCTCTCCTTATTGGACGGGCTCGTGAGTGGGGCACGGCAATCTGGGAGGCAAGGGCTGAGTGTACTAACCAGTATCAGGACTTTAAGGAGGAGATGATACGGGTTTTTGATCGATCTGTTTTTGGGGAGGAGGCTTCCAGGGCCCTGTCTTCCCTATGTCAAGGTAATCGATCCATAACAGACTACTCTATTGAGTTTCGCACTCTTGCTGCCTCCAGTGGCTGGAACGAGCCGGCTTTGCTCGCTCGTTTTCTGGAGGGTCTCCGCGCAGAGGTAAAGGATGAGATTCTCTCCCGGGAGGTTCCTTCCAGCGTGGATTCCTTGATTGAACTCGCTATTCGCATTGAGCGACGGGTTGATCTTCGTCACCGAGCTCGTGGAAAGGAGCTCGCGTTCTCCGTTGCCCCCCTCTCCGCATCACTACCATCTTCCTCTGCCGGCTCGGGTGCTGAGCCATGCAGCTGGGAGGTATCCGCATCTCGACTAAGGAGAGGGAACGGAGAATCACCAACCGCCTCTGTCTCTATTGCGGTTCCGCTGGTCATTTTGTCACTTCATGTCCAGTAAAAGGCCAGAGCTCATCAGTAAGCGGAGGGCTACTGGTGAGCGCTACTACTCCTGTCTCTCCTTCAAGATCCTGCACTACCTTGTCGGTCCATCTACGCTGGACCGGTTCGTCAGCTTCCTGCAGTGCCTTAATAGACTCTGGGGCGGAGGGCTGTTTTATGGACGAGACCTGGGCTCGGGAACATGACATTCCTCTCAGACAGTTAAAGGAGCCCACGGCCTTGTTCGCCCTGGATGGTAGTCCTCTCCCCAGGATTCAGCGTGAGACGCTACCTTTAACCCTCACTGTTTCTGGTAATCATAGTGAAACCATTTCTTTTTTAATTTTTCGTTCACCTTTTACACCTGTTGTTTTGGGCCATCCCTGGCTAGTTTGTCATAATCCTTCCATTAATTGGTCTAGTAATTCTATCCTCTCCTGGAACGTCTCTTGTCATGTGAAATGTTTAATGTCTGCTATCCCTCCTGTTTCCTCTGTCTCTTCTTCACAGGAGGAGCCTGGTGATTTGACAGGGGTGCCGGAGGAATATCACGATCTGCGCACGGTGTTCAGTCGGTCCAGGGCCACCTCTCTTCCTCCACACCGGTCGTATGATTGTAGTATTGATCTCCTTCCGGGAACCACCCCCCCCCGGGGTAGACTATACTCTCTGTCGGCTCCCGAACGTAAGGCTCTCGAAGATTATTTGTCTGTAGCTCTTGACGCCGGTACCATAGTCCCCTCCTCCTCTCCCGCCGGAGCGGGGTTTTTTTTTGTCAAGAAGAAGGACGGGTCTCTGCGCCCCTGCATAGATTATCGAGGGCTGAATGACATAACAGTGAAGAATCGTTATCCGCTTCCTCTTATGTCTTCAGCCTTCGAGATCCTGCAGGGAGCCAGGTTTTTCACTAAGTTGGACCTTCGTAACGCTTACCATCTCGTGCGCATCAGGGAGGGGGACGAGTGGAAGACGGCGTTTAACACTCCGTTAGGGCACTTTGAATACCGGGTTCTTCCTTTCGGCCTCGCTAACGCTCCAGCTGTCTTTCAGGCATTAGTCAATGATGTCCTGAGAGACATGCTGAACATCTTTGTTTTCGTTTACCTTGACGATATCCTGATTTTTTCACCGTCACTCCAGATTCATGTTCAGCACGTTCGACGTGTCCTCCAGCGCCTTTTAGAGAATTGTCTTTTTGTGAAGGCTGAGAAGTGCACTTTTCATGCCTCCTCCGTCACATTTCTCGGTTCTGTTATTTCCGCTGAAGGCATTAAGATGGATCCCGCTAAGGTCCAAGCTGTCATTGATTGGCCCGTCCCTAAGTCACGCGTCGAGCTGCAGCGCTTTCTCGGCTTCGCGAACTTCTATCGTCGTTTCATCCGTAATTTCGGTCAGGTGGCAGCTCCTCTCACAGCCCTTACTTCTGTCAAGACGTGCTTTAAGTGGTCCGTTTCCGCCCAGGGAGCTTTTGATCTCCTCAAGAATCGTTTTACATCCGCTCCTATCCTTGTTACACCTGACGTCTCTAGACAGTTCGTTGTCGAGGTTGACGCGTCAGAGGTGGGCGTGGGAGCCATTCTTTCTCAGCGCTCCCTCTCTGACGAGGTCCACCCATGCGCGTATTTTTCTCATCGCCTGTCGCCGTCGGAACGTAACTATGATGTGGGTAACCGCGAACTGCTCGCCATCCGGTTAGCCCTAGGCGAATGGCGACAGTGGTTGGAGGGGGCGACCGTTCCTTTTGTCGTTTGGACTGACCATAGGAACCTTGAGTACATCCGTTCTGCCAAACGACTTAATGCGCGTCAGGCGCGTTGGGCGCTGTTTTTCGCTCGTTTCGAGTTCGTGATTTCTTATCGTCCGGGCTCTAAGAACACCAAGCCTGATGCTTTATCTCGTCTCTTCAGTTCTTCAGTAGCCTCCACTGACCCCGAGGGGATTCTCCCTGAGGGGCGTGTTGTCGGGTTGACTGTCTGGGGAATTGAGAGGCAGGTAAAGCAAGCGCTCACTCACACTCCGTCGCCGCGCGCTTGTCCTAGGAACCTTCTTTTCGTTCCCGTTCCTACTCGTCTGGCCGTTCTTCAGTGGGCTCACTCTGCCAAGTTAGCCGGCCACCCTGGCGTTCGGGGTACGCTTGCTTCCATTCGCCAGCGTTTTTGGTGGCCCACCCGGGAGCATGACACGCGTCGTTTCGTGGCTGCTTGTTCGGTCTGCGCGCAGACTAAGTCCGGTAACTCTCCTCCTGCCGGCCGTCTCAGGCCGCTTCCTATTCCCTCTCGACCGTGGTCTCACATCGCCTTAGATTTTGTCACCGGACTGCCTTCGTCAGCGGGGAAGACTGTTATTCTTACGGTTGTCGATAGGTTCTCTAAGGCGGCTCATTTCATTCCCCTTGCTAAGCTTCCTTCTGCTAAAGAGACGGCACAAATCATCATCGAGAATGTTTTCAGAATTCATGGCCTTCCGTCAGACGTCGTTTCGGACAGAGGTCCGCAATTCACGTCTCAATTTTGGAGGGAGTTTTGCCGTTTGATTGGGGCTTCCGTCAGTCTCTCTTCCGGCTTTCACCCCCAGTCTAACGGTCAAGCAGAACGGGCCAATCAGACTATTGGTCGCATCTTACGCAGTCTTTCTTTTCGCAACCCTGCGTCTTGGTCAGAACAGCTCCCCTGGGCAGAATACGCCCACAACTCGCTTCCTTCGTCTGCGACCGGGCTATCTCCTTTTCAGAGTAGCCTCGGGTACCAGCCTCCGCTGTTCTCATCTCAGTTCGCCGAGTCCAGCGTCCCCTCCGCTCAGGCTTTTGTCCAACGTTGCGAGCGCACCTGGAAGAGGGTCAGGTCTGCACTTTGCCGTTATAGGACGCAGACTGTGAGGGCTGCTAATAAGCGTAGAACTAAGAGTCCTAGATATTGTCGCGGTCAGAGAGTTTGGCTCTCCACTCAGAACCTTCCCCTTAAGACGGCTTCTCGCAAGTTGACCCCGCGGTTCATTGGTCCGTTCCGTATTTCTCGGGTCATTAATCCTGTCGCAGTTCGACTTCTTCTTCCGCGATACCTTCGTCGCGTCCACCCGGTCTTCCATGTCTCCTGTATCAAGCCCGTTCTTCGCGCCCCCGCTCGTCTCCCCCCCCCCCCCCCCCATCCTTGTCGAGGGCGCACCCATCTACAGGGTCCGTAGAATTTTGGACATGCGTCCTCGGGGCCGTGGTCACCAGTACCTCGTAGATTGGGAGGGGTACGGTCCTGAGGAGAGGAGTTGGGTTCCCTCTCGGGACGTGCTGGACCGTGCGCTGATCGAGGATTTCCTCCGTTGCCGCCAGGTTTCCTCCTCGAGTGCGCCAGGAGGCGCTCGGTGAGTGGGGGGGTACTGTCATGTACTGTCATGTTGTGTCTTGTCTCTGTCCTTTCCTTCACCCTGTCTCCCTCTGCTGGTCGTTGTTAGGTTACCTTTTCTCCCCCTCTTTCCCCCAGCTGTTCCTTGTCTCCTCTAACTACCTCGTCACCCCTTTTCCCACCTGTTCCCTTTTTCCCTCTGATTAGGTCCCTATATCTCTCTCTGTTTCTGCTCCTGTCTTGTCGGATTCTTGTTTGTTGTGTTTCATGCCTGAACCAGACTGTCGTCATGTTTGCTGTAACCTTGTCCTGTCCTGTCGGAATCTGCCGGTCCATCTGAGCCTACCTATGTTTGGTAATTAAAGAAGCTCTGTTTAAGTTAAGTCGCTTTTGGGTCCTCATTCACGCACCGTAACACAAAATGCTGCAATTTGCTGAAAATTGTCCATAATAATGTCCCTAATCATCTAGTTTGAACAGTTATGTTTAAAACATTGTATCCGGAGTGCAACCAAACATGATTTTAGACCTTGTTTATGGAAAAGTGGTTATTTCTATAGGCGGCACTTGCTGAAAATTGTCCATAATGTTCCCTAATCATCTAGTTTGAACAGTTATGTTTAAAACATTTGTATCCGGAGTGCAACCAAACATGATTTTAGACCTTGTTTATGGAAAAGTGGTTATTTCTGTAAGTCAATTGCTGCAATTTGCTGAAAATTGTCCATAATAATGTCCCTAATCATCTAGTTTGAACAGTTATGTTTAAAACATTGTATCCGGAGTGCAACCAAACATGATTTTAGACCTTGTTTATGGAAAAGTGGTTATTTCTGTAGTTCAATTGCTGCAATTTGCTGAAAATTGTCCATAATGTCCCTTAATCATCTAGTTTGAACAGTTATGTTTAAAACATTGTATCGGAGTGCAACAAACATGATTTTAGACCTTGTTTTTGGAAAAGTGGTTATTTCTGTAGGTCAATTGCTGCAATTTGCTTGAAAAATTGTCCATAATAATGTTCCTAGTCATCTAGTTTGAACAGTTATGTTTAAAACATTGTATCCGGAGTGCAACCAAACATGATTTTAGACCTTGTTTATGGAAAAGTGGTTATTTCTATTGCTGCAACTTGCTGAAAATTGTCCATAATGTCCCTAATCATCTAGTTTGAACAGTTATGTTAAAACATTGTATCCGGAGTGCAACCAACATGATTTAGACCTGTTTATGGAAAAGTGGTTATTTCTATTGCTGCAACTTGCTGAAAATTGTCCATAATGTCCCTAATCATCTAGTTTGAACAGTTATGTTTAAAACATTGTATCCGGAGTGCAACCAAACATGATTTTAGACCTTGTTTATGGAAAAGTGGTTATTTCTATTGCTGCAACTTGCTGAAAATTGTCCAAATAATGTCCTAATCATCTAGTTTGAACAGTTATGTTTAAAACATTGTATCCGGAGTGCAACCAAACAGATTTTAGACCTTGTTTATGGAAAAGTGGTTATTTCTGTAGTTCATTGCTGCAATTTGCTTGAAAATTTTCCATAATAATGTCCCTAATCATCTAGTTTGAACAGTTATGTTTAAAACACTTGTATCCGGAGTGCAACCAAACATGATTTAGACCTTGTTTATGGAAAAGTGTTTATTCTGTAGTTAAATTGCTGCAATTTGCTGAAAATTGTCCATAATAATGTCCCTAATCATCTAGTTTGAACAGTTATGTTAAAACATTGTATCCGGATGCAACCAAACATGATTTTAGACCTTGTTTTTGAAAAGTGGTTATTCTGTAGTTCAATTGCTGCAATTTGCTTGAAATTGTCCATAATATGTTCCTAGTCATCTAGTTTGAACAGTTATGTTTAAACATTGTATCCGGAGTGCAACCAAACATGATTTTAGACCTTGTTTATGGAAAAGTGGTTATTTCTATTGTTGCAACTTGCTGAAAATTGTCCATAAATGTCCCTAAGTCATCTAGTTTTGAACAGTTATGTTTTAAAACATTGTATCCGGGAGTGCAACCAACATGATTTAGACCTTGTTATGGAAAAGTGGTTATTTCTGTAGTTAAATTGCTGCAATTTGCTGAAAATTGTCCATAATAATGTCCCTAATCATCTAGTTTGAAACAGTTTATGTTAAAACATTGTATCCGGAGTGCAACCAAACATGATTTTAGACCTTGTTTTGGAAAAGTGGTTATTTCTATTGCTGAAAACTTGCTGAAAATTGTCCATAATAATGTCCCTAATCATCTAGTTTTGAACAGTTTATGTTTAAAACATTGTATCCCGGAGTGCAACCAAACATGATTTTAGACCTTGTTTTGGAAAAGTGGTTATTTCTATTGCTGCAACTTGCTGAAAATTGTCCATAATAATGTCCCTAATCATCTAGTTTGAACAGTTATGTTTAAAAACATTGTATCCGGAGTGGCAACCAAACATGATTTTAGACCTTGTTTTTGGAAAAGTGGTTATTTCTATTGCTGCAACTTGCTGAAAATTGTCCATAATGTATTAATCATCTAGTTTGAACAGTTATGTTTAAAACATTGTATCCGGAGTGCAACCAAACATGATTTTAGACCTTGTTTATGGAAAAGAGGTTATTTCTGTAGTTCAATTGCTGCAATTTGCTGAACATTGTCCATAATAATGTCCCTAATCATCTAGTTTGAACAGTTATGTTTAAAACATTGTATCCGGAGTGCAACCAAACATGATTTTAGACCTTGTTTATGGAAAAGTGGTTCTTCTGTAGGTCAATTGCTGCAATTTGCTGAAAATTGTCCATAATAATGTCCCTAATCATCTAGTTTGAACAGTTATGTTTTAAAACATTGTATCCGGAGTGCAACCAAACAATGATTTTAGACCTTGTTTATGGAAAAGAGGTTATTTCTGTAGTTCAATTGCTGCAATTTGCTGAAAATTGTCCATAATAATGTCCCTAATCATCTAGTTTGAACAGTTATGTTTAAAACATTGTATCCGGAGTGCAACCAACATGATTTAGACCTTGTTTATGGAAAATGGTTATTTCTGTAGTTCAATTGCTTGCAATTTGCTGAAAATTGTCCATAATAATGTCCCTAATCATCTAGTTTGAACAGTTATGTTTAAAACATTGTATCCGGAGTGCAACCAAACATGATTTAGACCTTGTTTATGGAAAAGTGGTTATTTCTATTGCTGCAACCTTGCTGAAAATTGTCCATAATGTCCCTAATCATCTAGTTTGAACAGTTATGTTTAAAAACATTGTATCCGGAGTGCAACCAAACATGATTTAGACCTTGTTTATGGAAAAGTGGTTATTTCTATTGCTGCAACTTGCTGAAAATTGTCCATAATGTCCCTAATCATCTAGTTTGAACAGTTATGTTTAAAACATTGTATCCGGAGTGCAACCAAACATGATTTTAGACCTTGTTTATGGAAAAGTGGTTATTTCTATTGCTGCAACTTGCTGAAAATTGTCCATAAATGTCCTAATCATCTAGTTTGAACAGTTATGTTTAAAACATTGTATCCGGAGTGCAACCAAACATGATTTTAGACCTTGTTTATGGAAAAGTGGTTATTTCTGTAGTTCAATTGCTGCAATTTGCTTGAAAATTTTCCATAATAATGTCCCTAATCATCTAGTTTGAACAGTTATGTTTAAAACATTGTATCCGGAGTGCAACCAAACATGATTTAGACCTTGTTTATGGAAAAGTGGTTATTTCTGTAGTTAAATTGCTGCATTTGCTGAAAATTGTCCATAATAATGTCCCTAATCATCTAGTTTGAACAGTTATGTTTAAAACATTGTATCCGGAGTGCAACCAAACATGATTTAGACCTTGTTTTTGGAAAAGTGGTTATTTCTGTAGTTCAATTGCTGCAATTTGCTTGAAAATTGTCCATACTAATGTTCCTAGTCCATCTAGTTTGAACAGTTATGTTTAAAACATTGTATCCGGAGTGCAACCAAACATGATTTTAGACCTTGTTTATGGAAAAGTGGTTATTTCTATTGTTGCAACTTGCTGAAAATTGTCCATAATGTCCCTAATCATCTAGGTTTGAACAGTTATGTTTAAAACATTGTATCCGGAGTGCAAACCAAACATGATTTTAGACCTTGTTCATGGAAAAGTGGTTATTTCTGTAGTTAAATTGCTGCAATTTGCTGAAAATTGTCCATAATAATGTCCCTAATCATCTAGTTTGAACAGTTATGTTTAAAACATTGTATCCGGAGTGCAACCAAACATGATTTTAGACCTTGTTTTTGGAAAAGTGGTTATTTCTATTGCTGAACTTGCTGAAAATTGTCCATATAATGTCCCTAATCATCTAGTTTGAACAGTTATGTTTAAAACATTGTATCCGGAGTGCAACCAAACATGATTTTAGACCTTGTTTTATGGAAAAGTGGTTATTTCTATTGCTGCAACTTGCTGAAAATTGTCCATAATAATGTCCCTAATCATCTAGTTTGAACAGTTATTTTAAAAACATTGTATCCGGAGTGCAAACCAAACATGATTTTAGACCTTGTTTATGGAAAAGTGTTATTTCTATTGCTGCAACTTGCTGAAAATTGCCATAAGTATCTAATCATCTAGTTTGAACAGTTATGTTTAAAACATTGTATCCGGAGTGCAACCAAACATGATTTCAGACCTTGTTTATGGAAAAGAGGTTATTTCTGTAGTTCAAT
>NW_023494269.1:0-46705 GCF_013265735.2 Oncorhynchus mykiss
AACTTGCAAAAATTCATCGATTCATCGATTCATGAATGAAACAGTACAGCAAGAAAATGTAATCAACAGTGGAATCACATGATTTAGTACTTTGTTGATGGAAAAGTGTAATATTATTTCCGTATTGCAATGCAACTTGCAAAAATTCATCCAGAGTGAGTGAATCACAACATGATTTAGAACTTTGTTGATGGAAAAGTGTAATATTATTTCCGTATTGCAATGCAACTTGCAAAAATTCATCGATTCATCGATTCATGAATGAAACAGTACAGCAAGAAAATGTAATCAAGAGTGGAATCACAACATGATTTAGAACTTTGTTCATGGAAAAGTGTAATATTATTTCCGTATTGCAATGCAACTTGCAAAAATTCATCCAGAGTGAGTGAATCACAACATGATTTAGAACTTTGTTGATGGAAAAGTGTAATATTATTTCCGTATTGCAATGCAACTTGCAAAAATTCATCCAGAGTGAGTGAATCACAACATGATTTAGAACTTTGTTGATGGAAAAGTGTAATATTATTTCCGTATTGCAATGCAACTTGCAAAAATTCATCCAGAGTGAGTGAATTACAACATGATTTAGAACTTTGTTGATGGAAAAGTGTAATATTATCTCCGTATTTGCAATGCAACTTGCAAAAATTCATCGATTCATCGATTCATGAATGAAACAGTACAGCAAGAAAATGTAATCAAGAGTGGAATCACAACATGATTTAGAACTTTGTTCATGGAAAAGTGTAATATTATTTCCGTATTGCAATTAAACTTGCAAAAATTCATCGATTCATCGATTCATGAATGAAACAGTACAGCAAGAAAATGTAATCAACAGTGGAATCACATGATTTAGTACTTTGTTGATGGAAAAGTGTAATATTATTTCCGTATTGCAATGCAACTTGCAAAAATTCATCCAGAGTGAGTGAATCACAACATGATTTAGAACTTTGTTGATGGAAAAGTGTAATATTATTTCCGTATTGCCATGCAACTTGCAAAAATTCATCGATTCATCGATTCATGAATGAAACAGTACAGCAAGAAAATGTAATCAAGAGTGGAATCACATGATTTAGTACTTTGTTGATGGAAAAGTGTAATATTATTTCCGTATTGCAATGCAACTTGCAAAAATTCATCCAGAGTGAGTGAATCACAACATGATTTAGAACTTTGTTGATGGAAAAGTGTAATATTATTTCCGTATTGCAATGCAGCTTGCAAAAATTCATCCAGATTGAGTGAATCACAACATGATTTAGAACTTTGTTGATTGAAAAGTGTAATATTATTTCCGTATTGCAATTAAACTTGCAAAAATTCATCCAGAGTGAGTGAATCACAACATGATTTAGAACTTTGTTGATGGAAAAGTGTAATATTATTTCCGTATTGCAATGCAGCTTGCAAAAATTCATCCAGATTGAGTGAATCACAACATGATTTAGAACTTTGTTGATGGAAAAGTGTAATATTATTTCCGTATTGCAATGCAACTTGCAAAAATTCATCGATTCATCGATTCATGAATGAAACAGTGCAGCAAGAAAATGTAATCAAGAGTGGAATCACAACATGATTTAGAACTTTGTTCATGGAAAAGTGTAATATTATTTCCGTATTGCAATGCAACTTGCAAAAATTCATTGATTCATCGATTCATGAATGAAACAGTACAGCAAGAAAATGTAATCAAGAGTGGAATCACAGTATAATTTAGTACTTTGTTGATGGAAAAGTGTAATATTATTTCCGTATTGCAATGCAACTTGCAAAAATTCATCCAGAGTGAGTGAATCAAAACATGATTTAGAACTTTGTTGATGGAAAAGTGTAATATTATCTCCGTATTGCAATGCAACTTGCAAAAATTCATTGATTCATCGATTCATGAATGAAACAGTACAGCAAGAAAATGTAATCAAGAGTGGAATCACAACATGATTTAGAACTTTGTTGATGGAAAAGTGCAATATTATTTCCGTATTGCAATGCAGCTTGCAAAAATTCTTCCAGAGTGAGTGAATCACCACATGATTTAGAACTTTGTTGATGGAAAAGTGTAATATTATTTCCGTATTGCAATGCAGCTTGCAAAAATTCATCCAGAGTGAGTGAATCACAACATGATTTAGAACTTTGTTGATGGAAAAGTGTAATATTATTTCCGTATTGCAATGCAACTTGCAAAAATTCATCCAGAGTGAGTGAATTACAACATGATTTAGAACTTTGTTGATGGAAAAGTGTAATATTATCTCCGTATTTGCAATGCAACTTGCAAAAATTCATCGATTCATCGATTCATGAATGAAACAGTACAGCAAGAAAATGTAATCAAGAGTGGAATCACAACATGATTTAGAACTTTGTTCATGGAAAAGTGTAATATTATTTCCGTATTGCAATTAAACTTGCAAAAATTCATCGATTCATCGATTCATGAATGAAACAGTACAGCAAGAAAATGTAATCAACAGTGGAATCACATGATTTAGTACTTTGTTGATGGAAAAGTGTAATATTATTTCCGTATTGCAATGCAACTTGCAAAAATTCATCCAGAGTGAGTGAATCACAACATGATTTAGAACTTTGTTGATGGAAAAGTGTAATATTATTTCCGTATTGCCATGCAACTTGCAAAAATTCATCGATTCATCGATTCATGAATGAAACAGTACAGCAAGAAAATGTAATCAAGAGTGGAATCACAACATGATTTAGAACTTTGTTGATGGAAAAGTGTAATATTATTTCCGTATTGCAATGCAACTTGCAAAAATTCATCCAGAGTGAGTGAATCACAACATGATTTAGAACTTTGTTGATGGAAAAGTGTAATATTATTTCCGTATTGCAATGCAACTTGCAAAAATTCATCCAGAGTGAGTGAATCACAACATGATTTAGAACTTTGTTGATGGAAAAGTGTAATATTATTTCCGTATTGCAATGCAACTTGCAAAAATTCATCCAGAGTGAGTGAATCACAACATGATTTAGAACTTTGTTGATGGAAAAGTGTAATATTATCTCCGTATTGCAATGCAACTTGCAAAAAATTCATCGATTCATCGATTCATGAATGAAACAGTACAGCAAGAAAATGTAATCAAGAGTGGAATCACAACATGATTTAGAACTTTGTTGATGGAAAAGTGTAATATTATTTCCGTATTGCAATGCAGCTTGCAAAAATTCATCCAGATTGAGTGAATCACAACATGATTTAGAACTTTGTTGATTGAAAAGTGTAATATTATTTCCGTATTGCAATTAAACTTGCAAAAATTCATCCAGAGTGAGTGAATCACAACATGATTTAGAACTTTGTTGATGGAAAAGTGTAATATTATTTCCGTATTGCAATGCAGCTTGCAAAAATTCATCCAGATTGAGTGAATCACAACATGATTTAGAACTTTGTTGATGGAAAAGTGTAATATTATCTCCGTATTGCAATGCAGCTTGCAAAAATTCATCCAGAGTGAGTGAATCACAACATGATTTAGAACTTTGTTGATGGAAAAGTGTAATATTATCTCCGTATTTGCAATGCAACTTGCAAAAATTCATCGATTCATCGATTCATGAATGAAACAGTACAGCAAGAAAATGTAATCAACAGTGGAATCACATGATTTAGTACTTTGTTGATGGAAAAGTGTAATATTATTTCCGTATTGCAATGCAACTTGCAAAAATTCATCCAGAGTGAGTGAATCACAACATGATTTAGAACTTTGTTGATGGAAAAGTGTAATATTATTTCCGTATTGCAATGCAACTTGCAAAAATTCATCGATTCATCGATTCATGAATGAAACAGTACAGCAAGAAAATGTAATCAAGAGTGGAATCACAACATGATTTAGAACTTTGTTCATGGAAAAGTGTAATATTATTTCCGTATTGCAATGCAACTTGCAAAAATTCATCGATTCATCGATTCATGAATGAAACAGTACAGCAAGAAAATGTAATCAAGAGTGGAATCACAGCATAATTTAGTACTTTGTTGATGGAAAAGTGTAATATTATTTCCGTATTGCAATGCAACTTGCAAAAATTCATCCAGAGTGAGTGAATCACAACATGATTTAGAACTTTGTTGATGGAAAAGTGTAATATTATTTCCGTATTGCAATGCAACTTGCAAAAATTCATCCAGAGTGAGTGAATCACAACATGATTTAGAACTTTGTTGATGGAAAAGTGTAATATTATCTCCGTATTGCAATGCAACTTGCAAAAATTCATTGATTCATCGATTCATGAATGAAACAGTACAGCAAGAAAATGTAATCAAGAGTGGAATCACAACATGATTTAGAACTTTGTTGATGGAAAAGTGTAATATTATTTCCGTATTGCAATGCAGCTTGCAAAAATTCATCCAGAGTGAGTGAATCACAACATGATTTAGAACTTTGTTGATTGAAAAGTGTAATATTATTTCCGTATTGCAATTAAACTTGCAAAAATTCATCCAGAGTGAGTGAATCACAACATGATTTAGAACTTTGTTGATTGAAAAGTGTAATATTATTTCCGTATTGCAATGCAACTTGCAAAAATTCATCCAGAGTGAGTGAATTACAACATGATTTAGAACTTTGTTGATGGAAAAGTGTAATATTATCTCCGTATTTGCAATGCAACTTGCAAAAATTCATCGATTCATCGATTCATGAATGAAACAGTACAGCAAGAAAATGTAATCAAGAGTGGAATCACAACATGATTTAGAACTTTGTTCATGGAAAAGTGTAATATTATTTCCGTATTGCAATTAAACTTGCAAAAATTCATCGATTCATCGATTCATGAATGAAACAGTACAGCAAGAAAATGTAATCAACAGTGGAATCACATGATTTAGTACTTTGTTGATGGAAAAGTGTAATATTATTTCCGTATTGCAATGCAACTTGCAAAAATTCATCCAGAGTGAGTGAATCACAACATGATTTAGAACTTTGTTGATGGAAAAGTGTAATATTATTTCCGTATTGCAATGCAACTTGCAAAAATTCATCGATTCATCGATTCATGAATGAAACAGTACAGCAAGAAAATGTAATCAAGAGTGGAATCACAGCATAATTTAGTACTTTGTTGATGGAAAAGTGTAATATTATTTCCGTATTGCAATGCAACTTGCAAAAATTCATCCAGAGTGAGTGAATCACAACATGATTTAGAACTTTGTTGATGGAAAAGTGTAATATTATTTCCGTATTGCAATGCAACTTGCAAAAATTCATCCAGAGTGAGTGAATCACAACATGATTTAGAACTTTGTTGATGGAAAAGTGTAATATTATCTCCGTATTGCAATGCAACTTGCAAAAATTCATTGATTCATCGATTCATGAATGAAACAGTACAGCAAGAAAATGTAATCAAGAGTGGAATCACAACATGATTTAGAACTTTGTTGATGGAAAAGTGTAATATTATTTCCGTATTGCAATGCAGCTTGCAAAAATTCATCCAGAGTGAGTGAATCACAACATGATTTAGAACTTTGTTGATTGAAAAGTGTAATATTATTTCCGTATTGCAATTAAACTTGCAAAAATTCATCCAGAGTGAGTGAATCACAACATGATTTAGAACTTTGTTGATTGAAAAGTGTAATATTATTTCCGTATTGCAATGCAACTTGCAAAAATTCATCCAGAGTGAGTGAATTACAACATGATTTAGAACTTTGTTGATGGAAAAGTGTAATATTATCTCCGTATTTGCAATGCAACTTGCAAAAATTCATCGATTCATCGATTCATGAATGAAACAGTACAGCAAGAAAATGTAATCAAGAGTGGAATCACAACATGATTTAGAACTTTGTTCATGGAAAAGTGTAATATTATTTCCGTATTGCAATTAAACTTGCAAAAATTCATCGATTCATCGATTCATGAATGAAACAGTACAGCAAGAAAATGTAATCAACAGTGGAATCACATGATTTAGTACTTTGTTGATGGAAAAGTGTAATATTATTTCCGTATTGCAATGCAACTTGCAAAAATTCATCCAGAGTGAGTGAATCACAACATGATTTAGAACTTTGTTGATGGAAAAGTGTAATATTATTTCCGTATTGCAATGCAACTTGCAAAAATTCATCGATTCATCGATTCATGAATGAAACAGTACAGCAAGAAAATGTAATCAAGAGTGGAATCACAACATGATTTAGAACTTTGTTCATGGAAAAGTGTAATATTATTTCCGTATTGCAATGCAACTTGCAAAAATTCATCGATTCATCGATTCATGAATGAAACAGTACAGCAAGAAAATGTAATCAAGAGTGGAATCACAGCATAATTTAGTACTTTGTTGATGGAAAAGTGTAATATTATTTCCGTATTGCAATGCAACTTGCAAAAATTCATCCAGAGTGAGTGAATCACAACATGATTTAGAACTTTGTTGATGGAAAAGTGTAATATTATTTCCGTATTGCAATGCAACTTGCAAAAATTCATCCAGAGTGAGTGAATCACAACATGATTTAGAACTTTGTTGATGGAAAAGTGTAATATTATCTCCGTATTGCAATGCAACTTGCAAAAATTCATCGATTCATCGATTCATGAATGAAACAGTACAGCAAGAAAATGTAATCAAGAGTGGAATCACAACATGATTTAGAACTTTGTTGATGGAAAAGTGTAATATTATTTCCGTATTGCAATGCAGCTTGCAAAAATTCATCCAGAGTGAGTGAATCACAACATGATTTAGAACTTTGTTGATTGAAAAGTGTAATATTATTTCCGTATTGCAATTAAACTTGCAAAAATTCATCCAGAGTGAGTGAATCACAACATGATTTAGAACTTTGTTGATGGAAAAGTGTAATATTATCTCCGTATTGCAATGCAACTTGCAAAAATTCATCGATTCATCGATTCATGAATGAAACAGTACAGCAAGAAAATGTAATCAAGAGTGGAATCACAACATGATTTAGAACTTTGTTGATGGAAAAGTGTAATATTATTTCCGTATTGCAATGCAGCTTGCAAAAATTCATCCAGATTGAGTGAATCACAACATGATTTAGAACTTTGTTGATGGAAAAGTGTAATATTATCTCCGTATTGCAATGCAGCTTGCAAAAATTCATCCAGAGTGAGTGAATCACAACATGATTTAGAACTTTGTTGATGGAAAAGTGTAATATTATCTCCGTATTGCAATGCAACTTGCAAAAATTAATCGATTCATCGATTCATGAATGAAACAGTACAGCAAGAAAATGTAATCAAGAGTGGAATCACAACATGATTTAGAACTTTGTTCATGGAAAAGTGTAATATTATTTCCGTATTGCAATTAAACTTGCAAAAATTCATCGATTCATCGATTCATGAATGAAACAGTACAGCAAGAAAATGTAATCAACAGTGGAATCACATGATTTAGTACTTTGTTGATGGAAAAGTGTAATATTATTTCCGTATTGCAATGCAACTTGCAAAAATTCATCCAGAGTGAGTGAATCACAACATGATTTAGAACTTTGTTGATGGAAAAGTGTAATATTATTTCCGTATTGCAATGCAACTTGCAAAAATTCATCGATTCATCGATTCATGAATGAAACAGTACAGCAAGAAAATGTAATCAAGAGTGGAATCACAACATGATTTAGAACTTTGTTCATGGAAAAGTGTAATATTATTTCCGTATTGCAATGCAACTTGCAAAAATTCATCGATTCATCGATTCATGAATGAAACAGTACAGCAAGAAAATGTAATCAAGAGTGGAATCACAGCATAATTTAGTACTTTGTTGATGGAAAAGTGTAATATTATTTCCGTATTGCAATGCAACTTGCAAAAATTCATCCAGAGTGAGTGAATCACAACATGATTTAGAACTTTGTTGATGGAAAAGTGTAATATTATTTCCGTATTGCAATGCAACTTGCAAAAATTCATCCAGAGTGAGTGAATCACAACATGATTTAGAACTTTGTTGATGGAAAAGTGTAATATTATCTCCGTATTGCAATGCAACTTGCAAAAATTCATCGATTCATCGATTCATGAATGAAACAGTACAGCAAGAAAATGTAATCAAGAGTGGAATCACAACATGATTTAGAACTTTGTTGATGGAAAAGTGTAATATTATTTCCGTATTGCAATGCAGCTTGCTAAAATTCATCCAGAGTGAGTGAATCACAACATGATTTAGAACTTTGTTGATTGAAAAGTGTAATATTATTTCCGTATTGCAATTAAACTTGCAAAAATTCATCCAGAGTGAGTGAATCACAACATGATTTAGAACTTTGTTGATGGAAAAGTGTAATATTATTTCCGTATTGCAATGCAGCTTGCAAAAATTCATCCAGAGTGAGTGAATCACCACATGATTTAGAACTTTGTTGATGGAAAAGTGTAATATTATTTCCGTATTGCAATGCAACTTGCAAAAATTCATCCAGAGTGAGTGAATCACAACATGATTTAGAACTTTGTTGATGGAAAAGTGTAATATTATCTCCGTATTGCAATGCAGCTTGCAAAAATTCATCCAGAGTGAGTGAATCACAACATGATTTAGAACTTTGTTGATGGAAAAGTGTAATATTATCTCCGTATTTGCAATGCAACTTGCAAAAATTCATTGATTCATCGATTCATGAATGAAACAGTACAGCAAGAAAATGTAATCAAGAGTGGAATCACAACATGATTTAGAACTTTGTTCATGGAAAAGTGTAATATTATTTCCGTATTGCAATGCAACTTGCAAAAATTCATCGATTCATCGATTCATGAATGAAACAGTACAGCAAGAAAATGTAATCAAGAGTGGAATCACAGCATAATTTAGTACTTTGTTGATGGAAAAGTGTAATATTATTTCCGTATTGCAATGCAACTTGCAAAAATTCATCCAGAGTGAGTGAATCACAACATGATTTAGAACTTTGTTGATGGAAAAGTGTAATATTATCTCCGTATTGCAATGCAGCTTGCAAAAATTCATCCAGAGTGAGTGAATCACAACATGATTTAGAACTTTGTTGATGGAAAAGTGTAATATTATCTCCGTATTTGCAATGCAACTTGCAAAAATTCATCGATTCATCGATTCATGAATGAAACAGTACAGCAAGAAAATGTAATCAAGAGTGGAATCACAACATGATTTAGAACTTTGTTCATGGAAAAGTGTAATATTATTTCCGTATTGCAATTAAACTTGCAAAAATTCATCGATTCATCGATTCATGAATGAAACAGTACAGCAAGAAAATGTAATCAACAGTGGAATCACATGATTTAGTACTTTGTTGATGGAAAAGTGTAATATTATTTCCGTATTGCAATGCTACTTGCAAAAATTCATCCAGAGTGAGTGAATCACAACATGATTTAGAACTTTGTTGATGGAAAAGTGTAATATTATTTCCGTATTGCAATGCAACTTGCAAAAATTCATCGATTCATCGATTCATGAATGAAACAGTACAGCAAGAAAATGTAATCAAGAGTGGAATCACAACATGATTTAGAACTTTGTTCATGGAAAAGTGTAATATTATTTCCGTATTGCAATGCAACTTGCAAAAATTCATCGATTCATCGATTCATGAATGAAACAGTACAGCAAGAAAATGTAATCAAGAGTGGAATCACAGCATAATTTAGTACTTTGTTGATGGAAAAGTGTAATATTATTTCCGTATTGCAATGCAACTTGCAAAAATTCATCCAGAGTGAGTGAATCACAACATGATTTAGAACTTTGTTGATGGAAAAGTGTAATATTATTTCCGTATTGCAATGCAACTTGCAAAAATTCATCCAGAGTGAGTGAATCACAACATGATTTAGAACTTTGTTGATGGAAAAGTGTAATATTATTTCCGTATTGCAATGCAGCTTGCAAAAATTCATCCAGAGTGAGTGAATCACCACATGATTTAGAACTTTGTTGATGGAAAAGTGTAATATTATTTCCGTATTGCAATGCAGCTTGCAAAAATTCATCCAGAGTGAGTGAATCACAACATGATTTAGAACTTTGTTGATGGAAAAGTGTAATATTATTTCCGTATTGCAATGCAACTTGCAAAAATTCATCCAGAGTGAGTGAATTACAACATGATTTAGAACTTTGTTGATGGAAAAGTGTAATATTATCTCCGTATTTGCAATGCAACTTGCAAAAATTCATCGATTCATCGATTCATGAATGAAACAGTACAGCAAGAAAATGTAATCAAGAGTGGAATCACAACATGATTTAGAACTTTGTTCATGGAAAAGTGTAATATTATTTCCGTATTGCAATTAAACTTGCAAAAATTCATCGATTCATCGATTCATGAATGAAACAGTACAGCAAGAAAATGTAATCAACAGTGGAATCACATGATTTAGTACTTTGTTGATGGAAAAGTGTAATATTATTTCCGTATTGCAATGCAACTTGCAAAAATTCATCCAGAGTGAGTGAATCACAACATGATTTAGAACTTTGTTGATGGAAAAGTGTAATATTATTTCCGTATTGCCATGCAACTTGCAAAAATTCATCGATTCATCGATTCATGAATGAAACAGTACAGCAAGAAAATGTAATCAAGAGTGGAATCACAACATGATTTAGAACTTTGTTGATGGAAAAGTGTAATATTATTTCCGTATTGCAATGCAACTTGCAAAAATTCATCCAGAGTGAGTGAATCACAACATGATTTAGAACTTTGTTGATGGAAAAGTGTAATATTATTTCCGTATTGCAATGCAACTTGCAAAAATTCATCCAGAGTGAGTGAATCACAACATGATTTAGAACTTTGTTGATGGAAAAGTGTAATATTATTTCCGTATTGCAATGCAACTTGCAAAAATTCATCCAGAGTGAGTGAATCACAACATGATTTAGAACTTTGTTGATGGAAAAGTGTAATATTATCTCCGTATTGCAATGCAACTTGCAAAAAATTCATCGATTCATCGATTCATGAATGAAACAGTACAGCAAGAAAATGTAATCAAGAGTGGAATCACAACATGATTTAGAACTTTGTTGATGGAAAAGTGTAATATTATTTCCGTATTGCAATGCAGCTTGCAAAAATTCATCCAGATTGAGTGAATCACAACATGATTTAGAACTTTGTTGATTGAAAAGTGTAATATTATTTCCGTATTGCAATTAAACTTGCAAAAATTCATCCAGAGTGAGTGAATCACAACATGATTTAGAACTTTGTTGATGGAAAAGTGTAATATTATTTCCGTATTGCAATGCAGCTTGCAAAAATTCATCCAGATTGAGTGAATCACAACATGATTTAGAACTTTGTTGATGGAAAAGTGTAATATTATCTCCGTATTGCAATGCAGCTTGCAAAAATTCATCCAGAGTGAGTGAATATCAACATGATTTAGAACTTTGTTGATGGAAAAGTGTAATATTATCTCCGTATTTGCAATGCAACTTGCAAAAATTCATCGATTCATCGATTCATGAATGAAACAGTACAGCAAGAAAATGTAATCAACAGTGGAATCACATGATTTAGTACTTTGTTGATGGAAAAGTGTAATATTATTTCCGTATTGCAATGCAACTTGCAAAAATTCATCCAGAGTGAGTGAATCACAACATGATTTAGAACTTTGTTGATGGAAAAGTGTAATATTATTTCCGTATTGCAATGCAACTTGCAAAAATTCATCGATTCATCGATTCATGAATGAAACAGTACAGCAAGAAAATGTAATCAAGAGTGGAATCACAACATGATTTATAACTTTGTTCATGGAAAAGTGTAATATTATTTCCGTATTGCAATGCAACTTGCAAAAATTCATCGATTCATCGATTCATGAATGAAACAGTACAGCAAGAAAATGTAATCAAGAGTGGAATCACAGCATAATTTAGTACTTTGTTGATGGAAAAGTGTAATATTATTTCCGTATTGCAATGCAACTTGCAAAAATTCATCCAGAGTGAGTGAATCACAACATGATTTAGAACTTTGTTGATGGAAAAGTGTAATATTATTTCCGTATTGCAATGCAACTTGCAAAAATTCATCCAGAGTGAGTGAATCACAACATGATTTAGAACTTTGTTGATGGAAAAGTGTAATATTATCTCCGTATTGCAATGCAACTTGCAAAAATTCATTGATTCATCGATTCATGAATGAAACAGTACAGCAAGAAAATGTAATCAAGAGTGGAATCACAACATGATTTAGAACTTTGTTGATGGAAAAGTGTAATATTATTTCCGTATTGCAATGCAGCTTGCAAAAATTCATCCAGAGTGAGTGAATCACAACATGATTTAGAACTTTGTTGATTGAAAAGTGTAATATTATTTCCGTATTGCAATTAAACTTGCAAAAATTCATCCAGAGTGAGTGAATCACAACATGATTTAGAACTTTGTTGATTGAAAAGTGTAATATTATTTCCGTATTGCAATGCAACTTGCAAAAATTCATCCAGAGTGAGTGAATTACAACATGATTTAGAACTTTGTTGATGGAAAAGTGTAATATTATCTCCGTATTTGCAATGCAACTTGCAAAAATTCATCGATTCATCGATTCATGAATGAAACAGTACAGCAAGAAAATGTAATCAAGAGTGGACTCACAACATGATTTAGAACTTTGTTCATGGAAAAGTGTAATATTATTTCCGTATTGCAATTAAACTTGCAAAAATTCATCGATTCATCGATTCATGAATGAAACAGTACAGCAAGAAAATGTAATCAACAGTGGAATCACATGATTTAGTACTTTGTTGATGGAAAAGTGTAATATTATTTCCGTATTGCAATGCAACTTGCAAAAATTCATCCAGAGTGAGTGAATCACAACATGATTTAGAACTTTGTTGATGGAAAAGTGTAATATTATTTCCGTATTGCAATGCAACTTGCAAAAATTCATTGATTCATCGATTCATGAATGAAACAGTACAGCAAGAAAATGTAATCAAGAGTGGAATCACAACATGATTTAGAACTTTGTTCATGGAAAAGTGTAATATTATTTCCGTATTGCAATGCAACTTGCAAAAATTCATCGATTCATCGATTCATGAATGAAACAGTACAGCAAGAAAATGTAATCAAGAGTGGAATCACAGCATAATTTAGTACTTTGTTGATGGAAAAGTGTAATATTATTTCCGTATTGCAATGCAACTTGCAAAAATTCATCCAGAGTGAGTGAATCACAACATGATTTAGAACTTTGTTGATGGAAAAGTGTAATATTATTTCCGTATTGCAATGCAACTTGCAAAAATTCATCGATTCATCGATTCATGAATGAAACAGTACAGCAAGAAAATGTAATCAAGAGTGGAATCACAGCATAATTTAGTACTTTGTTGATGGAAAAGTGTAATATTATTTCCGTATTGCAATGCAGCTTGCAAAAATTCATCCAGAGTGAGTGAATCACAACATGATTTAGAACTTTGTTGATGGAAAAGTGTAATATTATTTCCGTATTGCAATGCAACTTGCAAAAATCCATCCAGAGTGAGTGAATTACAACATGATTTAGAACTTTGTTGATGGAAAAGTGTAATATTATCTCCGTATTTGCAATGCAACTTGCAAAAATTCATCGATTCATCGATTCATGAATGAAACAGTACAGCAAGAAAATGTAATCAAGAGTGGAATCACAACATGATTTAGAACTTTGTTCATGGAAAAGTGTAATATTATTTCCGTATTGCAATTAAACTTGCAAAAATTCATCGATTCATCGATTCATGAATGAAACAGTACAGCAAGAAAATGTAATCAACAGTGGAATCACATGATTTAGTACTTTGTTGATGGAAAAGTGTAATATTATTTCCGTATTGCAATGCAACTTGCAAAAATTCATCCAGAGTGAGTGAATCACAACATGATTTAGAACTTTGTTGATGGAAAAGTGTAATATTATTTCCGTATTGCCATGCAACTTGCAAAAATTCATCGATTCATCGATTCATGAATGAAACAGTACAGCAAGAAAATGTAATCAAGAGTGGAATCACATGATTTAGTACTTTGTTGATGGAAAAGTGTAATATTATTTCCGTATTGCAATGCAACTTGCAAAAATTCATCCAGAGTGAGTGAATCACAACATGATTTAGAACTTTGTTGATGGAAAAGTGTAATATTATTTCCGTATTGCAATGCAGCTTGCAAAAATTCATCCAGATTGAGTGAATCACAACATGATTTAGAACTTTGTTGATTGAAAAGTGTAATATTATTTCCGTATTGCAATTAAACTTGCAAAAATTCATCCAGAGTGAGTGAATCACAACATGATTTAGAACTTTGTTGATGGAAAAGTGTAATATTATTTCCGTATTGCAATGCAGCTTGCAAAAATTCATCCAGATTGAGTGAATCACAACATGATTTAGAACTTTGTTGATGGAAAAGTGTAATATTATTTCCGTATTGCAATGCAACTTGCAAAAATTCATCGATTCATCGATTCATGAATGAAACAGTACAGCAAGAAAATGTAATCAAGAGTGGAATCACAACATGATTTAGAACTTTGTTCATGGAAAAGTGTAATATTATTTCCGTATTGCAATGCAACTTGCAAAAATTCATTGATTCATCGATTCATGAATGAAACAGTACAGCAAGAAAATGTAATCAAGAGTGGAATCACAGCATAATTTAGTACTTTGTTGATGGAAAAGTGTAATATTATTTCCGTATTGCAATGCAACTTGCAAAAATTCATCCAGAGTGAGTGAATCACAACATGATTTAGAACTTTGTTGATGGAAAAGTGTAATATTATCTCCGTATTGCAATGCAACTTGCAAAAATTCATTGATTCATCGATTCATGAATGAAACAGTACAGCAAGAAAATGTAATCAAGAGTGGAATCACAACATGATTTAGAACTTTGTTGATGGAAAAGTGTAATATTATTTCCGTATTGCAATGCAGCTTGCAAAAATTCTTCCAGAGTGAGTGAATCACCACATGATTTAGAACTTTGTTGATGGAAAAGTGTAATATTATTTCCGTATTGCAATGCAGCTTGCAAAAATTCATCCAGAGTGAGTGAATCACAACATGATTTAGAACTTTGTTGATGGAAAAGTGTAATATTATTTCCGTATTGCAATGCAACTTGCAAAAATTCATCCAGAGTGAGTGAATTACAACATGATTTAGAACTTTGTTGATGGAAAAGTGTAATATTATCTCCGTATTTGCAATGCAACTTGCAAAAATTCATCGATTCATCGATTCATGAATGAAACAGTACAGCAAGAAAATGTAATCAAGAGTGGAATCACAACATGATTTAGAACTTTGTTCATGGAAAAGTGTAATATTATTTCCGTATTGCAATTAAACTTGCAAAAATTCATCGATTCATCGATTCATGAATGAAACAGTACAGCAAGAAAATGTAATCAACAGTGGAATCACATGATTTAGTACTTTGTTGATGGAAAAGTGTAATATTATTTCCGTATTGCAATGCAACTTGCAAAAATTCATCCAGAGTGAGTGAATCACAACATGATTTAGAACTTTGTTGATGGAAAAGTGTAATATTATTTCCGTATTGCCATGCAACTTGCAAAAATTCATCGATTCATCGATTCATGAATGAAACAGTACAGCAAGAAAATGTAATCAAGAGTGGAATCACAACATGATTTAGAACTTTGTTGATGGAAAAGTGTAATATTATTTCCGTATTGCAATGCAACTTGCAAAAATTCATCCAGAGTGAGTGAATCACAACATGATTTAGAACTTTGTTGATGGAAAAGTGTAATATTATTTCCGTATTGCAATGCAACTTGCAAAAATTCATCCAGAGTGAGTGAATCACAACATGATTTAGAACTTTGTTGATGGAAAAGTGTAATATTATTTCCGTATTGCAATGCAACTTGCAAAAATTCATCCAGAGTGAGTGAATCACAACATGATTTAGAACTTTGTTGATGGAAAAGTGTAATATTATCTCCGTATTGCAATGCAACTTGCAAAAAATTCATCGATTCATCGATTCATGAATGAAACAGTACAGCAAGAAAATGTAATCAAGAGTGGAATCACAACATGATTTAGAACTTTGTTGATGGAAAAGTGTAATATTATTTCCGTATTGCAATGCAGCTTGCAAAAATTCATCCAGATTGAGTGAATCACAACATGATTTAGAACTTTGTTGATTGAAAAGTGTAATATTATTTCCGTATTGCAATTAAACTTGCAAAAATTCATCCAGAGTGAGTGAATCACAACATGATTTAGAACTTTGTTGATGGAAAAGTGTAATATTATTTCCGTATTGCAATGCAGCTTGCAAAAATTCATCCAGATTGAGTGAATCACAACATGATTTAGAACTTTGTTGATGGAAAAGTGTAATATTATCTCCGTATTGCAATGCAGCTTGCAAAAATTCATCCAGAGTGAGTGAATCACAACATGATTTAGAACTTTGTTGATGGAAAAGTGTAATATTATCTCCGTATTTGCAATGCAACTTGCAAAAATTCATCGATTCATCGATTCATGAATGAAACAGTACAGCAAGAAAATGTAATCAACAGTGGAATCACATGATTTAGTACTTTGTTGATGGAAAAGTGTAATATTATTTCCGTATTGCAATGCAACTTGCAAAAATTCATCCAGAGTGAGTGAATCACAACATGATTTAGAACTTTGTTGATGGAAAAGTGTAATATTATTTCCGTATTGCAATGCAACTTGCAAAAATTCATCGATTCATCGATTCATGAATGAAACAGTACAGCAAGAAAATGTAATCAAGAGTGGAATCACAACATGATTTAGAACTTTGTTCATGGAAAAGTGTAATATTATTTCCGTATTGCAATGCAACTTGCAAAAATTCATCGATTCATCGATTCATGAATGAAACAGTACAGCAAGAAAATGTAATCAAGAGTGGAATCACAGCATAATTTAGTACTTTGTTGATGGAAAAGTGTAATATTATTTCCGTATTGCAATGCAACTTGCAAAAATTCATCCAGAGTGAGTGAATCACAACATGATTTAGAACTTTGTTGATGGAAAAGTGTAATATTATTTCCGTATTGCAATGCAACTTGCAAAAATTCATCCAGAGTGAGTGAATCACAACATGATTTAGAACTTTGTTGATGGAAAAGTGTAATATTATCTCCGTATTGCAATGCAACTTGCAAAAATTCATTGATTCATCGATTCATGAATGAAACAGTACAGCAAGAAAATGTAATCAAGAGTGGAATCACAACATGATTTAGAACTTTGTTGATGGAAAAGTGTAATATTATTTCCGTATTGCAATGCAGCTTGCAAAAATTCATCCAGAGTGAGTGAATCACAACATGATTTAGAACTTTGTTGATTGAAAAGTGTAATATTATTTCCGTATTGCAATGCAGCTTGCAAAAATTCATCCAGATTGAGTGAATCACAACATGATTTAGAACTTTGTTGATGGAAAAGTGTAATATTATTTCCGTATTGCAATGCAACTTGCAAAAATTCATCGATTCATCGATTCATGAATGAAACAGTACAGCAAGAAAATGTAATCAAGAGTGGAATCACAACATGATTTAGAACTTTGTTCATGGAAAAGTGTAATATTATTTCCGTATTGCAATGCAACTTGCAAAAATTCATTGATTCATCGATTCATGAATGAAACAGTACAGCAAGAAAATGTAATCAAGAGTGGAATCACAGCATAATTTAGTACTTTGTTGATGGAAAAGTGTAATATTATTTCCGTATTGCAATGCAACTTGCAAAAATTCATCCAGAGTGAGTGAATCACAACATGATTTAGAACTTTGTTGATGGAAAAGTGTAATATTATCTCCGTATTGCAATGCAACTTGCAAAAATTCATTGATTCATCGATTCATGAATGAAACAGTACAGCAAGAAAATGTAATCAAGAGTGGAATCACAACATGATTTAGAACTTTGTTGATGGAAAAGTGTAATATTATTTCCGTATTGCAATGCAGCTTGCAAAAATTCTTCCAGAGTGAGTGAATCACCACATGATTTAGAACTTTGTTGATGGAAAAGTGTAATATTATTTCCGTATTGCAATGCAGCTTGCAAAAATTCATCCAGAGTGAGTGAATCACAACATGATTTAGAACTTTGTTGATGGAAAAGTGTAATATTATTTCCGTATTGCAATGCAACTTGCAAAAATTCATCCAGAGTGAGTGAATTACAACATGATTTAGAACTTTGTTGATGGAAAAGTGTAATATTATCTCCGTATTTGCAATGCAACTTGCAAAAATTCATCGATTCATCGATTCATGAATGAAACAGTACAGCAAGAAAATGTAATCAAGAGTGGAATCACAACATGATTTAGAACTTTGTTCATGGAAAAGTGTAATATTATTTCCGTATTGCAATTAAACTTGCAAAAATTCATCGATTCATCGATTCATGAATGAAACAGTACAGCAAGAAAATGTAATCAACAGTGGAATCACATGATTTAGTACTTTGTTGATGGAAAAGTGTAATATTATTTCCGTATTGCAATGCAACTTGCAAAAATTCATCCAGAGTGAGTGAATCACAACATGATTTAGAACTTTGTTGATGGAAAAGTGTAATATTATTTCCGTATTGCCATGCAACTTGCAAAAATTCATCGATTCATCGATTCATGAATGAAACAGTACAGCAAGAAAATGTAATCAAGAGTGGAATCACAACATGATTTAGAACTTTGTTGATGGAAAAGTGTAATATTATTTCCGTATTGCAATGCAACTTGCAAAAATTCATCCAGAGTGAGTGAATCACAACATGATTTAGAACTTTGTTGATGGAAAAGTGTAATATTATTTCCGTATTGCAATGCAACTTGCAAAAATTCATCCAGAGTGAGTGAATCACAACATGATTTAGAACTTTGTTGATGGAAAAGTGTAATATTATTTCCGTATTGCAATGCAACTTGCAAAAATTCATCCAGAGTGAGTGAATCACAACATGATTTAGAACTTTGTTGATGGAAAAGTGTAATATTATCTCCGTATTGCAATGCAACTTGCAAAAAATTCATCGATTCATCGATTCATGAATGAAACAGTACAGCAAGAAAATGTAATCAAGAGTGGAATCACAACATGATTTAGAACTTTGTTGATGGAAAAGTGTAATATTATTTCCGTATTGCAATGCAGCTTGCAAAAATTCATCCAGATTGAGTGAATCACAACATGATTTAGAACTTTGTTGATTGAAAAGTGTAATATTATTTCCGTATTGCAATTAAACTTGCAAAAATTCATCCAGAGTGAGTGAATCACAACATGATTTAGAACTTTGTTGATGGAAAAGTGTAATATTATTTCCGTATTGCAATGCAGCTTGCAAAAATTCATCCAGATTGAGTGAATCACAACATGATTTAGAACTTTGTTGATGGAAAAGTGTAATATTATCTCCGTATTGCAATGCAGCTTGCAAAAATTCATCCAGAGTGAGTGAATCACAACATGATTTAGAACTTTGTTGATGGAAAAGTGTAATATTATCTCCGTATTTGCAATGCAACTTGCAAAAATTCATCGATTCATCGATTCATGAATGAAACAGTACAGCAAGAAAATGTAATCAACAGTGGAATCACATGATTTAGTACTTTGTTGATGGAAAAGTGTAATATTATTTCCGTATTGCAATGCAACTTGCAAAAATTCATCCAGAGTGAGTGAATCACAACATGATTTAGAACTTTGTTGATGGAAAAGTGTAATATTATTTCCGTATTGCAATGCAACTTGCAAAAATTCATCGATTCATCGATTCATGAATGAAACAGTACAGCAAGAAAATGTAATCAAGAGTGGAATCACAACATGATTTAGAACTTTGTTCATGGAAAAGTGTAATATTATTTCCGTATTGCAATGCAACTTGCAAAAATTCATCGATTCATCGATTCATGAATGAAACAGTACAGCAAGAAAATGTAATCAAGAGTGGAATCACAGCATAATTTAGTACTTTGTTGATGGAAAAGTGTAATATTATTTCCGTATTGCAATGCAACTTGCAAAAATTCATCCAGAGTGAGTGAATCACAACATGATTTAGAACTTTGTTGATGGAAAAGTGTAATATTATTTCCGTATTGCAATGCAACTTGCAAAAATTCATCCAGAGTGAGTGAATCACAACATGATTTAGAACTTTGTTGATGGAAAAGTGTAATATTATCTCCGTATTGCAATGCAACTTGCAAAAATTCATTGATTCATCGATTCATGAATGAAACAGTACAGCAAGAAAATGTAATCAAGAGTGGAATCACAACATGATTTAGAACTTTGTTGATGGAAAAGTGTAATATTATTTCCGTATTGCAATGCAGCTTGCAAAAATTCATCCAGAGTGAGTGAATCACAACATGATTTAGAACTTTGTTGATTGAAAAGTGTAATATTATTTCCGTATTGCAATTAAACTTGCAAAAATTCATCCAGAGTGAGTGAATCACAACATGATTTAGAACTTTGTTGATTGAAAAGTGTAATATTATTTCCGTATTGCAATGCAACTTGCAAAAATTCATCCAGAGTGAGTGAATTACAACATGATTTAGAACTTTGTTGATGGAAAAGTGTAATATTATCTCCGTATTTGCAATGCAACTTGCAAAAATTCATCGATTCATCGATTCATGAATGAAACAGTACAGCAAGAAAATGTAATCAAGAGTGGAATCACAACATGATTTAGAACTTTGTTCATGGAAAAGTGTAATATTATTTCCGTATTGCAATTAAACTTGCAAAAATTCATCGATTCATCGATTCATGAATGAAACAGTACAGCAAGAAAATGTAATCAAGAGTGGAATCACAACATGATTTAGAACTTTGTTGATGGAAAAGTGTAATATTATTTCCGTATTGCAATGCAACTTGCAAAAATTCATCCAGAGTGAGTGAATCACAACATGATTTAGAACTTTGTTGATGGAAAAGTGTAATATTATCTCCGTATTGCAATGCAACTTGCAAAAATTCATCGATTCATCGATTCATGAATGAAACAGTACAGCAAGAAAATGTAATCAAGAGTGGAATCACAACATGATTTAGAACTTTGTTGATGGAAAAGTGTAATATTATTTCCGTATTGCAATGCAACTTGCAAAAATTCATCCAGAGTGAGTGAATTACAACATGATTTAGAACTTTGTTGATGGAAAAGTGTAATATTATCTCCGTATTTGCAATGCAACTTGCAAAAATTCATCGATTCATCGATTCATGAATGAAACAGTACAGCAAGAAAATGTAATCAAGAGTGGAATCACAACATGATTTAGAACTTTGTTCATGGAAAAGTGTAATATTATTTCCGTATTGCAATTAAACTTGCAAAAATTCATCGATTCATCGATTCATGAATGAAACAGTACAGCAAGAAAATGTAATCAACAGTGGAATCACATGATTTAGTACTTTGTTGATGGAAAAGTGTAATATTATTTCCGTATTGCAATGCAACTTGCAAAAATTCATCCAGAGTGAGTGAATCACAACATGATTTAGAACTTTGTTGATGGAAAAGTGTAATATTATTTCCGTATTGCCATGCAACTTGCAAAAATTCATCGATTCATCGATTCATGAATGAAACAGTACAGCAAGAAAATGTAATCAAGAGTGGAATCACAACATGATTTAGAACTTTGTTGATGGAAAAGTGTAATATTATTTCCGTATTGCAATGCAACTTGCAAAAATTCATCCAGAGTGAGTGAATCACAACATGATTTAGAACTTTGTTGATGGAAAAGTGTAATATTATTTCCGTATTGCAATGCAACTTGCAAAAATTCATCCAGAGTGAGTGAATCACAACATGATTTAGAACTTTGTTGATGGAAAAGTGTAATATTATCTCCGTATTGCAATGCAACTTGCAAAAAATTCATCGATTCATCGATTCATGAATGAAACAGTACAGCAAGAAAATGTAATCAAGAGTGGAATCACAACATGATTTAGAACTTTGTTGATGGAAAAGTGTAATATTATTTCCGTATTGCAATGCAGCTTGCAAAAATTCATCCAGATTGAGTGAATCACAACATGATTTAGAACTTTGTTGATTGAAAAGTGTAATATTATTTCCGTATTGCAATTAAACTTGCAAAAATTCATCCAGAGTGAGTGAATCACAACATGATTTAGAACTTTGTTGATGGAAAAGTGTAATATTATTTCCGTATTGCAATGCAGCTTGCAAAAATTCATCCAGATTGAGTGAATCACAACATGATTTAGAACTTTGTTGATGGAAAAGTGTAATATTATTTCCGTATTGCAATGCAACTTGCAAAAATTCATCGATTCATCGATTCATGAATGAAACAGTACAGCAAGAAAATGTAATCAAGAGTGGAATCACAACATGATTTAGAACTTTGTTCATGGAAAAGTGTAATATTATTTCCGTATTGCAATGCAACTTGCAAAAATTCATTGATTCATCGATTCATGAATGAAACAGTACAGCAAGAAAATGTAATCAAGAGTGGAATCACAGCATAATTTAGTACTTTGTTGATGGAAAAGTGTAATATTATTTCCGTATTGCAATGCAACTTGCAAAAATTCATCCAGAGTGAGTGAATCACAACATGATTTAGAACTTTGTTGATGGAAAAGTGTAATATTATTTCCGTATTGCAATGCAACTTGCAAAAATTCGTCCAGAGTGAGTGAATCACAACATGATTTAGAACTTTGTTGATGGAAAAGTGTAATATTATCTCCGTATTGCAATGCAACTTGCAAAAATTCATTGATTCATCGATTCATGAATGAAACAGTACAGCAAGAAAATGTAATCAAGAGTGGAATCACAACATGATTTAGAACTTTGTTGATGGAAAAGTGTAATACTATTTCCGTATTGCAATGCAGCTTGCAAAAATTCATCCAGAGTGAGTGAATCACAACATGATTTAGAACTTTGTTGATTGAAAAGTGTAATATTATTTCCGTATTGCAATTAAACTTGCAAAAATTCATCCAGAGTGAGTGAATCACAACATGATTTAGAACTTTGTTGATTGAAAAGTGTAATATTATTTCCGTATTGCAATGCAACTTGCAAAAATTCATCCAGAGTGAGTGAATTACAACATGATTTAGAACTTTGTTGATGGAAAAGTGTAATATTATCTCCGTATTTGCAATGCAACTTGCAAAAATTCATCGATTCATCGATTCATGAATGAAACAGTACAGCAAGAAAATGTAATCAAGAGTGGAATCACAACATGATTTAGAACTTTGTTCATGGAAAAGTGTAATATTATTTCCGTATTGCAATTAAACTTGCAAAAATTCATCGATTCATCGATTCATGAATGAAACAGTACAGCAAGAAAATGTAATCAACAGTGGAATCACATGATTTAGTACTTTGTTGATGGAAAAGTGTAATATTATTTCCGTATTGCAATGCAACTTGCAAAAATTCATCCAGAGTGAGTGAATCACAACATGATTTAGAACTTTGTTGATGGAAAAGTGTAATATTATTTCCGTATTGCAATGCAACTTGCAAAAATTCATCGATTCATCGATTCATGAATGAAACAGTACAGCAAGAAAATGTAATCAAGAGTGGAATCACAACATGATTTAGAACTTTGTTCATGGAAAAGTGTAATATTATTTCCGTATTGCAATGCAACTTGCAAAAATTCATCGATTCATCGATTCATGAATGAAACAGTACAGCAAGAAAATGTAATCAAGAGTGGAATCACAGCATAATTTAGTACTTTGTTGATGGAAAAGTGTAATATTATTTCCGTATTGCAATGCAACTTGCAAAAATTCATCCAGAGTGAGTGAATCACAACATGATTTAGAACTTTGTTGATGGAAAAGTGTAATATTATTTCCGTATTGCAATGCAACTTGCAAAAATTCATCGATTCATCGATTCATGAATGAAACAGTACAGCAAGAAAATGTAATCAAGAGTGGAATCACAGCATAATTTAGTACTTTGTTGATGGAAAAGTGTAATATTATTTCCGTATTGCAATACAGCTTGCAAAAATTCATCGATTCATCGATTCATGAATGAAACAGTACAGCAAGAAAATGTAATCAAGAGTGGAATCACAACATGATTTAGAACTTTGTTCATGGAAAAGTGTAATATTATTTCCGTATTGCAATGCAACTTGCAAAAATTCATCGATTCATCGATTCATGAATGAAACAGTACAGCAAGAAAATGTAATCAAGAGTGGAATCACAGCATAATTTAGTACTTTGTTGATGGAAAAGTGTAATATTATTTCCGTATTGCAATGCAACTTGCAAAAATTCATCCAGAGTGAGTGAATCACAACATGATTTAGAACTTTGTTGATGGAAAAGTGTAATATTATTTCCGTATTGCAATGCAACTTGCAAAAATTCATCGATTCATCGATTCATGAATGAAACAGTACAGCAAGAAAATGTAATCAAGAGTGGAATCACAGCATAATTTAGTACTTTGTTGATGGAAAAGTGTAATATTATTTCCGTATTGCAATGCAGCTTGCAAAAATTCATCCAGAGTGAGTGAATCACAACATGATTTAGAACTTTGTTGATGGAAAAGTGTAATATTATTTCCGTATTGCAATGCAACTTGCAAAAATCCATCCAGAGTGAGTGAATTACAACATGATTTAGAACTTTGTTGATGGAAAAGTGTAATATTATCTCCGTATTTGCAATGCAACTTGCAAAAATTCATCGATTCATCGATTCATGAATGAAACAGTACAGCAAGAAAATGTAATCAAGAGTGGAATCACAACATGATTTAGAACTTTGTTCATGGAAAAGTGTAATATTATTTCCGTATTGCAATGCAACTTGCAAAAATTCATCGATTCATCGATTCATGAATGAAACAGTACAGCAAGAAAATGTAATCAAGAGTGGAATCACAACATGATTTAGAACTTTGTTCATGGAAAAGTGTAATATTATTTCCGTATTGCAATGCAACTTGCAAAAATTCATTGATTCATCGATTCATGAATGAAACAGTACAGCAAGAAAATGTAATCAAGAGTGGAATCACAGCATAATTTAGTACTTTGTTGATGGAAAAGTGTAATATTATTTCCGTATTGCAATGCAACTTGCAAAAATTCATCCAGAGTGAGTGAATCACAACATGATTTAGAACTTTGTTGATGGAAAAGTGTAATATTATTTCCGTATTGCAATGCAACTTGCAAAAATTCGTCCAGAGTGAGTGAATCACAACATGATTTAGAACTTTGTTGATGGAAAAGTGTAATATTATCTCCGTATTGCAATGCAACTTGCAAAAAATTCATCGATTCATCGATTCATGAATGAAACAGTACAGCAAGAAAATGTAATCAAGAGTGGAATCACAACATGATTTAGAACTTTGTTGATGGAAAAGTGTAATATTATTTCCGTATTGCAATGCAGCTTGCAAAAATTCATCCAGATTGAGTGAATCACAACATGATTTAGAACTTTGTTGATTGAAAAGTGTAATATTATTTCCGTATTGCAATTAAACTTGCAAAAATTAATCCAGAGTGAGTGAATCACAACATGATTTAGAACTTTGTTGATGGAAAAGTGTAATATTATTTCCGTATTGCAATGCAGCTTGCAAAAATTCATCCAGATTGAGTGAATCACAACATGATTTAGAACTTTGTTGATGGAAAAGTGTAATATTATTTCCGTATTGCAATGCAACTTGCAAAAATTCATCGATTCATCGATTCATGAATGAAACAGTACAGCAAGAAAATGTAATCAAGAGTGGAATCACAACATGATTTAGAACTTTGTTCATGGAAAAGTGTAATATTATTTCCGTATTGCAATGCAACTTGCAAAAATTCATTGATTCATCGATTCATGAATGAAACAGTACAGCAAGAAAATGTAATCAAGAGTGGAATCACAGCATAATTTAGTACTTTGTTGATGGAAAAGTGTAATATTATTTCCGTATTGCAATGCAACTTGCAAAAATTCATCCAGAGTGAGTGAATCACAACATGATTTAGAACTTTGTTGATGGAAAAGTGTAATATTATTTCCGTATTGCAATGCAACTTGCAAAAATTCGTCCAGAGTGAGTGAATCACAACATGATTTAGAACTTTGTTGATGGAAAAGTGTAATATTATCTCCGTATTGCAATGCAACTTGCAAAAATTCATTGATTCATCGATTCATGAATGAAACAGTACAGCAAGAAAATGTAATCAAGAGTGGAATCACAACATGATTTAGAACTTTGTTGATGGAAAAGTGTAATATTATTTCCGTATTGCAATGCAGCTTGCAAAAATTCATCCAGAGTGAGTGAATCACAACATGATTTAGAACTTTGTTGATTGAAAAGTGTAATATTATTTCCGTATTGCAATTAAACTTGCAAAAATTCATCCAGAGTGAGTGAATCACAACATGATTTAGAACTTTGTTGATTGAAAAGTGTAATATTATTTCCGTATTGCAATGCAACTTGCAAAAATTCATCCAGAGTGAGTGAATTACAACATGATTTAGAACTTTGTTGATGGAAAAGTGTAATATTATCTCCGTATTTGCAATGCAACTTGCAAAAAATCTTCGATTCATCGATTCATGAATGAAACAGTACAGCAAGAAAATGTAATCAAGAGTGGAATCACAACATGATTTAGAACTTTGTTCATGGAAAAGTGTAATATTATTTCCGTATTGCAATTAAACTTGCAAAAATTCATCGATTCATCGATTCATGAATGAAACAGTACAGCAAGAAAATGTAATCAACAGTGGAATCACATGATTTAGTACTTTGTTGATGGAAAAGTGTAATATTATTTCCGTATTGCAATGCAACTTGCAAAAATTCATCCAGAGTGAGTGAATCACAACATGATTTAGAACTTTGTTGATGGAAAAGTGTAATATTATTTCCGTATTGCAATGCAACTTGCAAAAATTCATCGATTCATCGATTCATGAATGAAACAGTACAGCAAGAAAATGTAATCAAGAGTGGAATCACAACATGATTTAGAACTTTGTTCATGGAAAAGTGTAATATTATTTCCGTATTGCAATGCAACTTGCAAAAATTCATCGATTCATCGATTCATGAATGAAACAGTACAGCAAGAAAATGTAATCAAGAGTGGAATCACAGCATAATTTAGTACTTTGTTGATGGAAAAGTGTAATATTATTTCCGTATTGCAATGCAACTTGCAAAAATTCATCCAGAGTGAGTGAATCACAACATGATTTAGAACTTTGTTGATGGAAAAGTGTAATATTATTTCCGTATTGCAATGCAACTTGCAAAAATTCATCGATTCATCGATTCATGAATGAAACAGTACAGCAAGAAAATGTAATCAAGAGTGGAATCACAGCATAATTTAGTACTTTGTTGATGGAAAAGTGTAATATTATTTCCGTATTGCAATGCAGCTTGCAAAAATTCATCGATTCATCGATTCATGAATGAAACAGTACAGCAAGAAAATGTAATCAAGAGTGGAATCACAACATGATTTAGAACTTTGTTCATGGAAAAGTGTAATATTATTTCCGTATTGCAATGCAACTTGCAAAAATTCATCGATTCATCGATTCATGAATGAAACAGTACAGCAAGAAAATGTAATCAAGAGTGGAATCACAGCATAATTTAGTACTTTGTTGATGGAAAAGTGTAATATTATTTCCGTATTGCAATGCAACTTGCAAAAATTCATCCAGAGTGAGTGAATCACAACATGATTTAGAACTTTGTTGATGGAAAAGTGTAATATTATTTCCGTATTGCAATGCAACTTGCAAAAATTCATCGATTCATCGATTCATGAATGAAACAGTACAGCAAGAAAATGTAATCAAGAGTGGAATCACAGCATAATTTAGTACTTTGTTGATGGAAAAGTGTAATATTATTTCCGTATTGCAATGCAGCTTGCAAAAATTCATCCAGAGTGAGTGAATCACAACATGATTTAGAACTTTGTTGATGGAAAAGTGTAATATTATTTCCGTATTGCAATGCAACTTGCAAAAATCCATCCAGAGTGAGTGAATTACAACATGATTTAGAACTTTGTTGATGGAAAAGTGTAATATTATCTCCGTATTTGCAATGCAACTTGCAAAAATTCATCGATTCATCGATTCATGAATGAAACAGTACAGCAAGAAAATGTAATCAAGAGTGGAATCACAACATGATTTAGAACTTTGTTCATGGAAAAGTGTAATATTATTTCCGTATTGCAATTAAACTTGCAAAAATTCATCGATTCATCGATTCATGAATGAAACAGTACAGCAAGAAAATGTAATCAACAGTGGAATCACATGATTTAGTACTTTGTTGATGGAAAAGTGTAATATTATTTCCGTATTGCAATGCAACTTGCAAAAATTCATCCAGAGTGAGTGAATCACAACATGATTTAGAACTTTGTTGATGGAAAAGTGTAATATTATTTCCGTATTGCCATGCAACTTGCAAAAATTCATCGATTCATCGATTCATGAATGAAACAGTACAGCAAGAAAATGGAATCAAGAGTGGAATCACATGATTTAGTACTTTGTTGATGGAAAAGTGTAATATTATTTCCGTATTGCAATGCAACTTGCAAAAATTCATCCAGAGTGAGTGAATCACAACATGATTTAGAACTTTGTTGATGGAAAAGTGTAATATTATTTCCGTATTGCAATGCAGCTTGCAAAAATTCATCCAGATTGAGTGAATCACAACATGATTTAGAACTTTGTTGATTGAAAAGTGTAATATTATTTCCGTATTGCAATTAAACTTGCAAAAATTCATCCAGAGTGAGTGAATCACAACATGATTTAGAACTTTGTTGATGGAAAAGTGTAATATTATTTCCGTATTGCAATGCAGCTTGCAAAAATTCATCCAGATTGAGTGAATCACAACATGATTTAGAACTTTGTTGATTGAAAAGTGTAATATTATTTCCGTATTGCAATTAAACTTGCAAAAATTCATCCAGAGTGAGTGAATCACAACATGATTTAGAACTTTGTTGATGGAAAAGTGTAATATTATTTCCGTATTGCAATGCAGCTTGCAAAAATTCATCCAGATTGAGTGAATCACAACATGATTTAGAACTTTGTTGATGGAAAAGTGTAATATTATTTCCGTATTGCAATGCAACTTGCAAAAATTCATCGATTCATCGATTCATGAATGAAACAGTACAGCAAGAAAATGTAATCAAGAGTGGAATCACAACATGATTTAGAACTTTGTTCATGGAAAAGTGTAATATTATTTCCGTATTGCAATGCAACTTGCAAAAATTCATCCAGAGTGAGTGAATCACAACATGATTTAGAACTTTGTTGATGGAAAAGTGTAATATTATTTCCGTATTGCAATGCAACTTGCAAAAATTCATCCAGAGTGAGTGAATCACAACATGATTTAGAACTTTGTTGATGGAAAAGTGTAATATTATTTCCGTATTGCAATGCAACTTGCAAAAATTCATCCAGAGTGAGTGAATCACAACATGATTTAGAACTTTGTTGATGGAAAAGTGTAATATTATCTCCGTATTGCAATGCAACTTGCAAAAAATTCATCGATTCATCGATTCATGAATGAAACAGTACAGCAAGAAAATGTAATCAAGAGTGGAATCACAACATGATTTAGAACTTTGTTGATGGAAAAGTGTAATATTATTTCCGTATTGCAATGCAGCTTGCAAAAATTCATCCAGATTGAGTGAATCACAACATGATTTAGAACTTTGTTGATTGAAAAGTGTAATATTATTTCCGTATTGCAATTAAACTTGCAAAAATTCATCCAGAGTGAGTGAATCATAACATGATTTAGAACTTTGTTGATGGAAAAGTGTAATATTATTTCCGTATTGCAATGCAGCTTGCAAAAATTCATCCAGATTGAGTGAATCACAACATGATTTAGAACTTTGTTGATGGAAAAGTGTAATATTATCTCCGTATTGCAATGCAGCTTGCAAAAATTCATCCAGAGTGAGTGAATCACAACATGATTTAGAACTTTGTTGATGGAAAAGTGTAATATTATCTCCGTATTTGCAATGCAACTTGCAAAAATTCATCGATTCATCGATTCATGAATGAAACAGTACAGCAAGAAAATGTAATCAACAGTGGAATCACATGATTTAGTACTTTGTTGATGGAAAAGTGTAATATTATTTCCGTATTGCAATGCAACTTGCAAAAATTCATCCAGAGTGAGTGAATCACAACATGATTTAGAACTTTGTTGATGGAAAAGTGTAACATTATTTCCGTATTGCAATGCAACTTGCAAAAATTCATCGATTCATCGATTCATGAATGAAACAGTACAGCAAGAAAATGTAATCAAGAGTGGAATCACAACATGATTTAGAACTTTGTTCATGGAAAAGTGTAATATTATTTCCGTATTGCAATGCAACTTGCAAAAATTCATCGATTCATCGATTCATGAATGAAACAGTACAGCAAGAAAATGTAATCAAGAGTGGAATCACAGCATAATTTAGTACTTTGTTGATGGAAAAGTGTAATATTATTTCCGTATTGCAATGCAACTTGCAAAAATTCATCCAGAGTGAGTGAATCACAACATGATTTAGAACTTTGTTGATGGAAAAGTGTAATATTATTTCCGTATTGCAATGCAACTTGCAAAAATTCATCCAGAGTGAGTGAATCACAACATGATTTAGAACTTTGTTGATGGAAAAGTGTAATATTATCTCCGTATTGCAATGCAACTTGCAAAAATTCATTGATTCATCGATTCATGAATGAAACAGTACAGCAAGAAAATGTAATCAAGAGTGGAATCACAACATGATTTAGAACTTTGTTGATGGAAAAGTGTAATATTATTTCCGTATTGCAATGCAGCTTGCAAAAATTCATCCAGAGTGAGTGAATCACAACATGATTTAGAACTTTGTTGATTGAAAAGTGTAATATTATTTCCGTATTGCAATTAAACTTGCAAAAATTCATCCAGAGTGAGTGAATCACAACATGATTTAGAACTTTGTTGATTGAAAAGTGTAATATTATTTCCGTATTGCAATGCAACTTGCAAAAATTCATCCAGAGTGAGTGAATTACAACATGATTTAGAACTTTGTTGATGGAAAAGTGTAATATTATCTCCGTATTTGCAATGCAACTTGCAAAAATTCATCGATTCATCGATTCATGAATGAAACAGTACAGCAAGAAAATGTAATCAAGAGTGGAATCACAACATGATTTAGAACTTTGTTCATGGAAAAGTGTAATATTATTTCCGTATTGCAATTAAACTTGCAAAAATTCATCGATTCATCGATTCATGAATGAAACAGTACAGCAAGAAAATGTAATCAAGAGTGGAATCACAACATGATTTAGAACTTTGTTGATGGAAAAGTGTAATATTATTTCCGTATTGCAATGCAACTTGCAAAAATTCATCCAGAGTGAGTGAATCACAACATGATTTAGAACTTTGTTGATGGAAAAGTGTAATATTATTTCCGTATTGCAATGCAACTTGCAAAAATTCATCGATTCATCGATTCATGAATGAAACAGTACAGCAAGAAAATGTAATCAAGAGTGGAATCACAACATGATTTAGAACTTTGTTGATGGAAAAGTGTAATATTATTTCCGTATTGCAATGCAACTTGCAAAAATTCATCCAGAGTGAGTGAATTACAACATGATTTAGAACTTTGTTGATGGAAAAGTGTAATATTATCTCCGTATTTGCAATGCAACTTGCAAAAATTCATCGATTCATCGATTCATGAATGAAACAGTACAGCAAGAAAATGTAATCAAGAGTGGAATCACAACATGATTTAGAACTTTGTTCATGGAAAAGTGTAATATTATTTCCGTATTGCAATTAAACTTGCAAAAATTCATCGATTCATCGATTCATGAATGAAACAGTACAGCAAGAAAATGTAATCAACAGTGGAATCACATGATTTAGTACTTTGTTGATGGAAAAGTGTAATATTATTTCCGTATTGCAATGCAACTTGCAAAAATTCATCCAGAGTGAGTGAATCACAACATGATTTAGAACTTTGTTGATGGAAAAGTGTAATATTATTTCCGTATTGCAATGCAGCTTGCAAAAATTCATCCAGATTGAGTGAATCACAACATGATTTAGAACTTTGTTGATTGAAAAGTGTAATATTATTTCCGTATTGCAATTAAACTTGCAAAAATTCATCCAGAGTGAGTGAATCACAACATGATTTAGAACTTTGTTGATGGAAAAGTGTAATATTATTTCCGTATTGCAATGCAGCTTGCAAAAATTCATCCAGATTGAGTGAATCACAACATGATTTAGAACTTTGTTGATGGAAAAGTGTAATATTATTTCCGTATTGCAATGCAACTTGCAAAAATTCATCGATTCATCGATTCATGAATGAAACAGTACAGCAAGAAAATGTAATCAAGAGTGGAATCACAACATGATTTAGAACTTTGTTCATGGAAAAGTGTAATATTATTTCCGTATTGCAATGCAACTTGCAAAAATTCATTGATTCATCGATTCATGAATGAAACAGTACAGCAAGAAAATGTAATCAAGAGTGGAATCACAGCATAATTTAGTACTTTGTTGATGGAAAAGTGTAATATTATTTCCGTATTGCAATGCAACTTGCAAAAATTCATCCAGAGTGAGTGAATCACAACATGATTTAGAACTTTGTTGATGGAAAAGTGTAATATTATCTCCGTATTGCAATGCAACTTGCAAAAATTCATTGATTCATCGATTCATGAATGAAACAGTACAGCAAGAAAATGTAATCAAGAGTGGAATCACAACATGATTTAGAACTTTGTTGATGGAAAAGTGTAATATTATTTCCGTATTGCAATGCAGCTTGCAAAAATTCTTCCAGAGTGAGTGAATCACCACATGATTTAGAACTTTGTTGATGGAAAAGTGTAATATTATTTCCGTATTGCAATGCAGCTTGCAAAAATTCATCCAGAGTGAGTGAATCACAACATGATTTAGAACTTTGTTGATGGAAAAGTGTAATATTATTTCCGTATTGCAATGCAACTTGCAAAAATTCATCCAGAGTGAGTGAATTACAACATGATTTAGAACTTTGTTGATGGAAAAGTGTAATATTATCTCCGTATTTGCAATGCAACTTGCAAAAATTCATCGATTCATCGATTCATGAATGAAACAGTACAGCAAGAAAATGTAATCAAGAGTGGAATCACAACATGATTTAGAACTTTGTTCATGGAAAAGTGTAATATTATTTCCGTATTGCAATTAAACTTGCAAAAATTCATCGATTCATCGATTCATGAATGAAACAGTACAGCAAGAAAATGTAATCAACAGTGGAATCACATGATTTAGTACTTTGTTGATGGAAAAGTGTAATATTATTTCCGTATTGCAATGCAACTTGCAAAAATTCATCCAGAGTGAGTGAATCACAACATGATTTAGAACTTTGTTGATGGAAAAGTGTAATATTATTTCCGTATTGCCATGCAACTTGCAAAAATTCATCGATTCATCGATTCATGAATGAAACAGTACAGCAAGAAAATGTAATCAAGAGTGGAATCACAACATGATTTAGAACTTTGTTGATGGAAAAGTGTAATATTATTTCCGTATTGCAATGCAACTTGCAAAAATTCATCCAGAGTGAGTGAATCACAACATGATTTAGAACTTTGTTGATGGAAAAGTGTAATATTATTTCCGTATTGCAATGCAACTTGCAAAAATTCATCCAGAGTGAGTGAATCACAACATGATTTAGAACTTTGTTGATGGAAAAGTGTAATATTATTTCCGTATTGCAATGCAACTTGCAAAAATTCATCCAGAGTGAGTGAATCACAACATGATTTAGAACTTTGTTGATGGAAAAGTGTAATATTATCTCCGTATTGCAATGCAACTTGCAAAAAATTCATCGATTCATCGATTCATGAATGAAACAGTACAGCAAGAAAATGTAATCAAGAGTGGAATCACAACATGATTTAGAACTTTGTTGATGGAAAAGTGTAATATTATTTCCGTATTGCAATGCAGCTTGCAAAAATTCATCCAGATTGAGTGAATCACAACATGATTTAGAACTTTGTTGATTGAAAAGTGTAATATTATTTCCGTATTGCAATTAAACTTGCAAAAATTCATCCAGAGTGAGTGAATCACAACATGATTTAGAACTTTGTTGATGGAAAAGTGTAATATTATTTCCGTATTGCAATGCAGCTTGCAAAAATTCATCCAGATTGAGTGAATCACAACATGATTTAGAACTTTGTTGATGGAAAAGTGTAATATTATCTCCGTATTGCAATGCAGCTTGCAAAAATTCATCCAGAGTGAGTGAATCACAACATGATTTAGAACTTTGTTGATGGAAAAGTGTAATATTATTTCCGTATTTGCAATGCAACTTGCAAAAATTCATCGATTCATCGATTCATGAATGAAACAGTACAGCAAGAAAATGTAATCAAGAGTGGAATCACAACATGATTTAGAACTTTGTTCATGGAAAAGTGTAATATTATTTCCGTATTGCAATGCAACTTGCAAAAATTCATCGATTCATCGATTCATGAATGAAACAGTACAAGCAAGAAAATGTAATCAAGAGTGGAATCACAGCATAATTTAGTACTTTGTTGATGGAAAAGTGTAATATTATTTCCGTATTGCAATGCAACTTGCAAAAATTCATCCAGAGTGAGTGAATCACAACATGATTTAGAACTTTGTTGATGGAAAAGTGTAATATTATCTCCGTATTGCAATGCAACTTGCAAAAAATTCATCGATTCATCGATTCATGAATGAAACAGTACAGCAAGAAAATGTAATCAAGAGTGGAATCACAACATGATTTAGAACTTTGTTGATGGAAAAGTGTAATATTATTTCCGTATTGCAATGCAGCTTGCAAAAATTCATCCAGATTGAGTGAATCACAACATGATTTAGAACTTTGTTGATTGAAAAGTGTAATATTATTTCCGTATTGCAATTAAACTTGCAAAAATTCATCCAGAGTGAGTGAATCACAACATGATTTAGAACTTTGTTGATGGAAAAGTGTAATATTATTTCCGTATTGCAATGCAGCTTGCAAAAATTCATCCAGATTGAGTGAATCACAACATGATTTAGAACTTTGTTGATGGAAAAGTGTAATATTATTTCCGTATTGCAATGCAACTTGCAAAAATTCATCGATTCATCGATTCATGAATGAAACAGTACAGCAAGAAAATGTAATCAAGAGTGGAATCACAACATGATTTAGAACTTTGTTCATGGAAAAGTGTAATATTATTTCCGTATTGCAATGCAACTTGCAAAAATTCATCGATTCATCGATTCATGAATGAAACAGTACAGCAAGAAAATGTAATCAAGAGTGGAATCACAGCATAATTTAGTACTTTGTTGATGGAAAAGTGTAATATTATTTCCGTATTGCAATGCAACTTGCAAAAATTCATCCAGAGTGAGTGAATCACAACATGATTTAGAACTTTGTTGATGGAAAAGTGTAATATTATTTCCGTATTGCAATGCAACTTGCAAAAATTCGTCCAGAGTGAGTGAATCACAACATGATTTAGAACTTTGTTGATGGAAAAGTGTAATATTATCTCCGTATTGCAATGCAACTTGCAAAAAATTCATCGATTCATCGATTCATGAATGAAACAGTACAGCAAGAAAATGTAATCAAGAGTGGAATCACAACATGATTTAGAACTTTGTTGATGGAAAAGTGTAATATTATTTCCGTATTGCAATGCAGCTTGCAAAAATTCATCCAGATTGAGTGAATCACAACATGATTTAGAACTTTGTTGATTGAAAAGTGTAATATTATTTCCGTATTGCAATTAAACTTGCAAAAATTCATCCAGAGTGAGTGAATCACAACATGATTTAGAACTTTGTTGATGGAAAAGTGTAATATTATTTCCGTATTGCAATGCAGCTTGCAAAAATTCATCCAGATTGAGTGAATCACAACATGATTTAGAACTTTGTTGATGGAAAAGTGTAATATTATTTCCGTATTGCAATGCAACTTGCAAAAATTCATCCAGAGTGAGTGAATCACAACATGATTTAGAACTTTGTTGATGGAAAAGTGTAATATTATTTCCGTATTGCAATGCAACTTGCAAAAATTCATCGATTCATCGATTCATGAATGAAACAGTACAGCAAGAAAATGTAATCAAGAGTGGAATCACAACATGATTTAGAACTTTGTTGATGGAAAAGTGTAATATTATTTCCGTATTGCAATGCAACTTGCAAAAATTCATCCAGAGTGAGTGAATCACAACATGATTTAGAACTTTGTTGATGGAAAAGTGTAATATTATTTCCGTATTGCAATGCAACTTGCAAAAATTCATCGATTCATCGATTCATGAATGAAACAGTACAGCAAGAAAATGTAATCAAGAGTGGAATCACAACATGATTTAGAACTTTGTTGATGGAAAAGTGTAATATTATTTCCGTATTGCAATGCAACTTGCAAAAATTCATCCAGAGTGAGTGAATTACAACATGATTTAGAACTTTGTTGATGGAAAAGTGTAATATTATCTCCGTATTTGCAATGCAACTTGCAAAAATTCATCGATTCATCGATTCATGAATGAAACAGTACAGCAAGAAAATGTAATCAAGAGTGGAATCACAACATGATTTAGAACTTTGTTCATGGAAAAGTGTAATATTATTTCCGTATTGCAATTAAACTTGCAAAAATTCATCGATTCATCGATTCATGAATGAAACAGTACAGCAAGAAAATGTAATCAACAGTGGAATCACATGATTTAGTACTTTGTTGATGGAAAAGTGTAATATTATTTCCGTATTGCAATGCAACTTGCAAAAATTCATCCAGAGTGAGTGAATCACAACATGATTTAGAACTTTGTTGATGGAAAAGTGTAATATTATTTCCGTATTGCAATGCAGCTTGCAAAAATTCATCCAGATTGAGTGAATCACAACATGATTTAGAACTTTGTTGATTGAAAAGTGTAATATTATTTCCGTATTGCAATTAAACTTGCAAAAATTCATCCAGAGTGAGTGAATCACAACATGATTTAGAACTTTGTTGATGGAAAAGTGTAATATTATTTCCGTATTGCAATGCAACTTGCAAAAATTCATCGATTCATCGATTCATGAATGAAACAGTACAGCAAGAAAATGTAATCAAGAGTGGAATCACAACATGATTTAGAACTTTGTTCATGGAAAAGTGTAATATTATTTCCGTATTGCAATGCAACTTGCAAAAATTCATTGATTCATCGATTCATGAATGAAACAGTACAGCAAGAAAATGTAATCAAGAGTGGAATCACAGCATAATTTAGTACTTTGTTGATGGAAAAGTGTAATATTATTTCCGTATTGCAATGCAACTTGCAAAAATTCATCCAGAGTGAGTGAATCACAACATGATTTAGAACTTTGTTGATGGAAAAGTGTAATATTATCTCCGTATTGCAATGCAACTTGCAAAAATTCATTGATTCATCGATTCATGAATGAAACAGTACAGCAAGAAAATGTAATCAAGAGTGGAATCACAACATGATTTAGAACTTTGTTGATGGAAAAGTGTAATATTATTTCCGTATTGCAATGCAGCTTGCAAAAATTCTTCCAGAGTGAGTGAATCACCACATGATTTAGAACTTTGTTGATGGAAAAGTGTAATATTATTTCCGTATTGCAATGCAGCTTGCAAAAATTCATCCAGAGTGAGTGAATCACAACATGATTTAGAACTTTGTTGATGGAAAAGTGTAATATTATTTCCGTATTGCAATGCAACTTGCAAAAATTCATCCAGAGTGAGTGAATTACAACATGATTTAGAACTTTGTTGATGGAAAAGTGTAATATTATCTCCGTATTTGCAATGCAACTTGCAAAAATTCATTGATTCATCGATTCATGAATGAAACAGTACAGCAAGAAAATGTAATCAAGAGTGGAATCACAACATGATTTAGAACTTTGTTCATGGAAAAGTGTAATATTATTTCCGTATTGCAATTAAACTTGCAAAAATTCATCGATTCATCGATTCATGAATGAAACAGTACAGCAAGAAAATGTAATCAACAGTGGAATCACATGATTTAGTACTTTGTTGATGGAAAAGTGTAATATTATTTCCGTATTGCAATGCAACTTGCAAAAATTCATCCAGAGTGAGTGAATCACAACATGATTTAGAACTTTGTTGATGGAAAAGTGTAATATTATTTCCGTATTGCCATGCAACTTGCAAAAATTCATCGATTCATCGATTCATGAATGAAACAGTACAGCAAGAAAATGTAATCAAGAGTGGAATCACAACATGATTTAGAACTTTGTTGATGGAAAAGTGTAATATTATTTCCGTATTGCAATGCAACTTGCAAAAATTCTTCCAGAGTGAGTGAATCACAACATGATTTAGAACTTTGTTGATGGAAAAGTGTAATATTATTTCCGTATTGCAATGCAACTTGCAAAAATTCATCCAGAGTGAGTGAATCACAACATGATTTAGAACTTTGTTGATGGAAAAGTGTAATATTATTTCCGTATTGCAATGCAACTTGCAAAAATTCATCCAGAGTGAGTGAATCACAACATGATTTAGAACTTTGTTGATGGAAAAGTGTAATATTATCTCCGTATTGCAATGCAACTTGCAAAAAATTCATCGATTCATCGATTCATGAATGAAACAGTACAGCAAGAAAATGTAATCAAGAGTGGAATCACAACATGATTTAGAACTTTGTTGATGGAAAAGTGTAATATTATTTCCGTATTGCAATGCAACTTGCAAAAATTCATTGATTCATCGATTCATGAATGAAACAGTACAGCAAGAAAATGTAATCAAGAGTGGAATCACAGCATAATTTAGTACTTTGTTGATGGAAAAGTGTAATATTATTTCCGTATTGCAATGCAACTTGCAAAAATTCATCCAGAGTGAGTGAATCACAACATGATTTAGAACTTTGTTGATGGAAAAGTGTAATATTATCTCCGTATTGCAATGCAACTTGCAAAAATTCATTGATTCATCGATTCATGAATGAAACAGTACAGCAAGAAAATGTAATCAAGAGTGGAATCACAACATGATTTAGAACTTTGTTGATGGAAAAGTGTAATATTATTTCCGTATTGCAATGCAGCTTGCAAAAATTCTTCCAGAGTGAGTGAATCACCACATGATTTAGAACTTTGTTGATGGAAAAGTGTAATATTATTTCCGTATTGCAATGCAGCTTGCAAAAATTCATCCAGAGTGAGTGAATCACAACATGATTTAGAACTTTGTTGATGGAAAAGTGTAATATTATTTCCGTATTGCAATGCAACTTGCAAAAATTCATCCAGAGTGAGTGAATTACAACATGATTTAGAACTTTGTTGATGGAAAAGTGTAATATTATCTCCGTATTTGCAATGCAACTTGCAAAAATTCATCGATTCATCGATTCATGAATGAAACAGTACAGCAAGAAAATGTAATCAAGAGTGGAATCACAACATGATTTAGAACTTTGTTCATGGAAAAGTGTAATATTATTTCCGTATTGCAATTAAACTTGCAAAAATTCATCGATTCATCGATTCATGAATGAAACAGTACAGCAAGAAAATGTAATCAACAGTGGAATCACATGATTTAGTACTTTGTTGATGGAAAAGTGTAATATTATTTCCGTATTGCAATGCAACTTGCAAAAATTCATCCAGAGTGAGTGAATCACAACATGATTTAGAACTTTGTTGATGGAAAAGTGTAATATTATTTCCGTATTGCCATGCAACTTGCAAAAATTCATCGATTCATCGATTCATGAATGAAACAGTACAGCAAGAAAATGTAATCAAGAGTGGAATCACAACATGATTTAGAACTTTGTTGATGGAAAAGTGTAATATTATTTCCGTATTGCAATGCAACTTGCAAAAATTCTTCCAGAGTGAGTGAATCACAACATGATTTAGAACTTTGTTGATGGAAAAGTGTAATATTATTTCCGTATTGCAATGCAACTTGCAAAAATTCATCCAGAGTGAGTGAATCACAACATGATTTAGAACTTTGTTGATGGAAAAGTGTAATATTATTTCCGTATTGCAATGCAACTTGCAAAAATTCATCCAGAGTGAGTGAATCACAACATGATTTAGAACTTTGTTGATGGAAAAGTGTAATATTATCTCCGTATTGCAATGCAACTTGCAAAAAATTCATCGATTCATCGATTCATGAATGAAACAGTACAGCAAGAAAATGTAATCAAGAGTGGAATCACAACATGATTTAGAACTTTGTTGATGGAAAAGTGTAATATTATTTCCGTATTGCAATGCAGCTTGCAAAAATTCATCCAGATTGAGTGAATCACAACATGATTTAGAACTTTGTTGATTGAAAAGTGTAATATTATTTCCGTATTGCAATTAAACTTGCAAAAATTCATCCAGAGTGAGTGAATCACAACATGATTTAGAACTTTGTTGATGGAAAAGTGTAATATTATTTCCGTATTGCAATGCAGCTTGCAAAAATTCATCCAGATTGAGTGAATCACAACATGATTTAGAACTTTGTTGATGGAAAAGTGTAATATTATCTCCGTATTGCAATGCAGCTTGCAAAAATTCATCCAGAGTGAGTGAATCACAACATGATTTAGAACTTTGTTGATGGAAAAGTGTAATATTATTTCCGTATTTGCAATGCAACTTGCAAAAATTCATCGATTCATCGATTCATGAATGAAACAGTACAGCAAGAAAATGTAATCAAGAGTGGAATCACAACATGATTTAGAACTTTGTTCATGGAAAAGTGTAATATTATTTCCGTATTGCAATGCAACTTGCAAAAATTCATCGATTCATCGATTCATGAATGAAACAGTACAAGCAAGAAAATGTAATCAAGAGTGGAATCACAGCATAATTTAGTACTTTGTTGATGGAAAAGTGTAATATTATTTCCGTATTGCAATGCAACTTGCAAAAATTCATCCAGAGTGAGTGAATCACAACATGATTTAGAACTTTGTTGATGGAAAAGTGTAATATTATCTCCGTATTGCAATGCAACTTGCAAAAAATTCATCGATTCATCGATTCATGAATGAAACAGTACAGCAAGAAAATGTAATCAAGAGTGGAATCACAACATGATTTAGAACTTTGTTGATGGAAAAGTGTAATATTATTTCCGTATTGCAATGCAGCTTGCAAAAATTCATCCAGATTGAGTGAATCACAACATGATTTAGAACTTTGTTGATTGAAAAGTGTAATATTATTTCCGTATTGCAATTAAACTTGCAAAAATTCATCCAGAGTGAGTGAATCACAACATGATTTAGAACTTTGTTGATGGAAAAGTGTAATATTATTTCCGTATTGCAATGCAGCTTGCAAAAATTCATCCAGATTGAGTGAATCACAACATGATTTAGAACTTTGTTGATGGAAAAGTGTAATATTATTTCCGTATTGCAATGCAACTTGCAAAAATTCATCGATTCATCGATTCATGAATGAAACAGTACAGCAAGAAAATGTAATCAAGAGTGGAATCACAACATGATTTAGAACTTTGTTCATGGAAAAGTGTAATATTATTTCCGTATTGCAATGCAACTTGCAAAAATTCATTGATTCATCGATTCATGAATGAAACAGTACAGCAAGAAAATGTAATCAAGAGTGGAATCACAGCATAATTTAGTACTTTGTTGATGGAAAAGTGTAATATTATTTCCGTATTGCAATGCAACTTGCAAAAATTCATCCAGAGTGAGTGAATCACAACATGATTTAGAACTTTGTTGATGGAAAAGTGTAATATTATTTCCGTATTGCAATGCAACTTGCAAAAATTCGTCCAGAGTGAGTGAATCACAACATGATTTAGAACTTTGTTGATGGAAAAGTGTAATATTATCTCCGTATTGCAATGCAACTTGCAAAAATTCATTGATTCATCGATTCATGAATGAAACAGTACAGCAAGAAAATGTAATCAAGAGTGGAATCACAACATGATTTAGAACTTTGTTGATGGAAAAGTGTAATATTATTTCCGTATTGCAATGCAGCTTGCAAAAATTCATCCAGAGTGAGTGAATCACAACATGATTTAGAACTTTGTTGATTGAAAAGTGTAATATTATTTCCGTATTGCAATGCAACTTGCAAAAAATTCATCGATTCATCGATTCATGAATGAAACAGTACAGCAAGAAAATGTAATCAAGAGTGGAATCACAACATGATTTAGAACTTTGTTGATGGAAAAGTGTAATATTATTTCCGTATTGCAATGCAGCTTGCAAAAATTCATCCAGATTGAGTGAATCACAACATGATTTAGAACTTTGTTGATTGAAAAGTGTAATATTATTTCCGTATTGCAATTAAACTTGCAAAAATTCATCCAGAGTGAGTGAATCACAACATGATTTAGAACTTTGTTGATGGAAAAGTGTAATATTATTTCCGTATTGCAATATAGCTTGCAAAAATTCATCCAGATTGAGTGAATCACAACATGATTTAGAACTTTGTTGATGGAAAAGTGTAATATTATCTCCGTATTGCAATGCAGCTTGCAAAAATTCATCCAGAGTGAGTGAATCACAACATGATTTAGAACTTTGTTGATGGAAAAGTGTAATATTATTTCCGTATTGCAATGCAGCTTGCAAAAATTCATCCAGAGTGAGTGAATCACAACATGATTTAGAACTTTGTTGATTGAAAAGTGTAATATTATTTCCGTATTGCAATTAAACTTGCAAAAATTCATCCAGAGTGAGTGAATCACAACATGATTTAGAACTTTGTTGATGGAAAAGTGTAATATTATTTCCGTATTGCAATGCAGCTTGCAAAAATTCATCCAGAGTGAGTGAATCACCACATGATTTAGAACTTTGTTGATGGAAAAGTGTAATATTATTTCCGTATTGCAATGCAGCTTGCAAAAATTCATCCAGAGTGAGTGAATCACAACATGATTTAGAACTTTGTTGATTGAAAAGTGTAATATTATTTCCGTATTGCAATTAAACTTGCAAAAATTCATCCAGAGTGAGTGAATCACAACATGATTTAGAACTTTGTTGATGGAAAAGTGTAATATTATTTCCGTATTGCAATGCAGCTTGCAAAAATTCATCCAGAGTGAGTGAATCACCACATGATTTAGAACTTTGTTGATGGAAAAGTGTAATATTATTTCCGTATTGCAATGCAGCTTGCAAAAATTCATCCAGAGTGAGTGAATCACAACATGATTTAGAACTTTGTTGATGGAAAAGTGTAATATTATCTCCGTATTTGCAATGCAACTTGCAAAAATTCATCGATTCATCGATTCATGAATGAAACAGTACAGCAAGAAAATGTAATCAAGAGTGGAATCACAACATGATTTAGAACTTTGTTCATGGAAAAGTGTAATATTATTTCCGTATTGCAATTAAACTTGCAAAAATTCATCGATTCATCGATTCATGAATGAAACAGTACAGCAAGAAAATGTAATCAACAGTGGAATCACATGATTTAGTACTTTGTTGATGGAAAAGTGTAATATTATTTCCGTATTGCAATGCAACTTGCAAAAATTCATCCAGAGTGAGTGAATCACAACATGATTTAGAACTTTGTTGATGGAAAAGTGTAATATTATTTCCGTATTGCAATGCAACTTGCAAAAATTCATCGATTCATCGATTCATGAATGAAACAGTACAGCAAGAAAATGTAATCAAGAGTGGAATCACAACATGATTTAGAACTTTGTTGATGGAAAAGTGTAATATTATTTCCGTATTGCAATGCAACTTGCAAAAATTCATCGATTCATCGATTCATGAATGAAACAGTACAGCAAGAAAATGTAATCAAGAGTGGAATCACAGCATAATTTAGTACTTTGTTGATGGAAAAGTGTAATATTATTTCCGTATTGCAATGCAACTTGCAAAAATTCATCCAGAGTGAGTGAATCACAACATGATTTAGAACTTTGTTGATGGAAAAGTGTAATATTATTTCCGTATTGCAATGCAACTTGCAAAAATTCGTCCAGAGTGAGTGAATCACAACATGATTTAGAACTTTGTTGATGGAAAAGTGTAATATTATCTCCGTATTGCAATGCAACTTGCAAAAATTCATTGATTCATCGATTCATGAATGAAACAGTACAGCAAGAAAATGTAATCAAGAGTGGAATCACAACATGATTTAGAACTTTGTTGATGGAAAAGTGTAATATTATTTCCGTATTGCAATGCAGCTTGCAAAAATTCATCCAGAGTGAGTGAATCACAACATGATTTAGAACTTTGTTGATTGAAAAGTGTAATATTATTTCCGTATTGCAATTAAACTCTCAAAAATTCATCCAGAGTGAGTGAATCACAACATGATTTAGAACTTTGTTGATTGAAAAGTGTAATATTATTTCCGTATTGCAATGCAACTTGCAAAAATTCATCCAGAGTGAGTGAATTACAACATGATTTAGAACTTTGTTGATGGAAAAGTGTAATATTATCTCCGTATTTGCAATGCAACTTGCAAAAATTCATCGATTCATCGATTCATGAATGAAACAGTACAGCAAGAAAATGTAATCAAGAGTGGAATCACAACATGATTTAGAACTTTGTTCATGGAAAAGTGTAATATTATTTCCGTATTGCAATTAAACTTGCAAAAATTCATCGATTCATCGATTCATGAATGAAACAGTACAGCAAGAAAATGTAATCAACAGTGGAATCACATGATTTAGTACTTTGTTGATGGAAAAGTGTAATATTATTTCCGTATTGCAATGCAACTTGCAAAAATTCATCCAGAGTGAGTGAATCACAACATGATTTAGAACTTTGTTGATGGAAAAGTGTAATATTATTTCCGTATTGCAATGCAACTTGCAAAAATTCATCGATTCATGAATGAAACAGTACAGCAAGAAAATGTAATCAAGAGTGGAATCACAACATGATTTAGAACTTTGTTCATGGAAAAGTGTAATATTATTTCCGTATTGTAATGCAACTTGCAAAAATTCATCGATTCATCGATTCATGAATGAAACAGTACAGCAAGAAAATGTAATCAAGAGTGGAATCACAGCATAATTTAGTACTTTGTTGATGGAAAAGTGTAATATTATTTCCGTATTGCAATGCAACTTGCAAAAATTCATCCAGAGTGAGTGAATCACAACATGATTTAGAACTTTGTTGATGGAAAAGTGTAATATTATTTCCGCATTGCAATGCAACTTGCAAAAATTCATCGATTCATCGATTCATGAATGAAACAGTACAGCAAGAAAATGTAATCAAGAGTGGAATCACAGCATAATTTAGTACTTTGTTGATGGAAAAGTGTAATATTATTTCCGTATTGCAATGCAGCTTGCAAAAATTCATCCAGAGTGAGTGAATCACAACATGATTTAGAACTTTGTTGATGGAAAAGTGTAATATTATTTCCGTATTGCAATGCAACTTGCAAAAATTCATCCAGAGTGAGTGAATTACAACATGATTTAGAACTTTGTTGATGGAAAAGTGTAATATTATCTCCGTATTTGCAATGCAACTTGCAAAAATTCATCGATTCATCGATTCATGAATGAAACAGTACAGCAAGAAAATGTAATCAAGAGTGGAATCACAACATGATTTAGAACTTTGTTCATGGAAAAGTGTAATATTATTTCCGTATTGCAATTAAACTTGCAAAAATTCATCGATTCATCGATACATGAATGAAACAGTACAGCAAGAAAATGTAATCAACAGTGGAATCACATGATTTAGTACTTTGTCGATGGAAAAGTGTAATATTATTTCCGTATTGCAATGCAACTTGCAAAAATTCATCCAGAGTGAGTGAATCACAACATGATTTAGAACTTTGTTGATGGAAAAGTGTAATATTATTTCCGTATTGCCATGCAACTTGCAAAAATTCATCGATTCATCGATTCATGAATGAAACAGTACAGCAAGAAAATGTAATCAAGAGTGGAATCACAACATGATTTAGAACTTTGTTGATGGAAAAGTGTAATATTATTTCCGTATTGCAATGCAACTTGCAAAAATTCATCCAGAGTGAGTGAATCACAACATGATTTAGAACTTTGTTGATGGAAAAGTGTAATATTATTTCCGTATTGCAATGCAACTTGCAAAAATTCATCCAGAGTGAGTGAATCACAACATGATTTAGAACTTTGTTGATGGAAAAGTGTAATATTATTTCCGTATTGCAATGCAACTTGCAAAAATTCATCCAGAGTT